>NC_073305.1:156674617-156852117 GCF_027595985.1 Sorex araneus | reverse complement strand
TCTCTAGGCCCAAGAGTCAAGGAAAGAATGGTTTGTTCTGGGAACTTTATGGTTGTTGACATAATAAGTACATAACTTTACCAATTAAACTGATGTACAAAACCATGGTTTTATTTAGATAGGCCATCTTCCAATTTTGATTCACAGTCTTGACTAAAATTTTCTGTTGCCAAGTTTTCATATTATTTCCATTATCATCAGTTGCTGTCCTGTAGCTTTTAGGTAACATAATTAACCACATGATGTGTGTGTGTATGTGCATGCGTGTTTGCACACATATGTGCTTTTATTTTCAAGTTATCACATAGGACTGAGTTTACGAACTCAGTTCAGTATAAATGTCAATTTTATATAAATCTCTTTGCTTAAAAATGTCACTTTAATTACCCTATTTTCCACCCAAATAGTCAATGTGTCTCTAATTGCTTTTAATTACTTTCTGTATAGGAAATTGTCTATTTTGGCATTTGTTCAGTCAATCCATCAGAATAATGGAAGAGTCTCATATTTTCATTAAAGTGCCACAACTGAAACATTAAAAGATACAGAAAAAAGATTTTAGAAGCATTTCTCAGATAATCCTGAGCATATTTTCCAGGTGTTTCCATTCCTTTCTTTATTCTAGGCCACAGCCCAGTCACACAAACACTAACATATAGAAATCCCAGGATGATCACATGATGTACAAGATAAGGTCCTGAAAGGTTCTTATTATCAGACCAGAGGAAGAAATAAGATCCTGGGAGAGAATATTCTTTATAATGCTCTGTGGCCCATCTCTAGGAGCTTTTGAAGGGTGTTACAGTTAATATGACTCTAAAAATTGAACAGGTAATCTAGGTGATTGCTTGGGTCTGAGGCAGATGCAGTAGCACAATAACCATGACATGATTGTAAAATGATTCCAGTTTTTTTTTTCAGAAATTTTTTAAAAGTGTTAGTGTAGATGAAAATGAAGGTATGACCCTAATTTCCTAAGCCTCTGGGAGCCATTAGAAAAGTTTGGTTATGCTTATTTTAATGAAGAGTAGTTGAAAAACAGAACAATGTTTCAGGAGCACATTGATAGTAAATCATGTATTAATGGCAATTTTACTTACTTGATCTTCTGCGCTTGCACCATCAGGTCCTTGATGGATGTTTCTGATGCCAGCATATGTGCGTTGAAAGTACAGACAGTCATTTTAGCCTTTCTTCATTTTGGCAGTCTAGTTTGTCCCTGATATTTTTTCAGTCTCTCCTTGCTCATCTTTCTTAACGCTGCCTTATTGGGGGCTCTTTCGGTGTCAGGTGAATGAGGCCCATTGTTGTTACTGTTTTTGGCATATCGAATACACCATGGGTAGCTTGCCAGGCTCTGCCATGTGGGAGGGGTACTCTCAGTAGCTTGCTGGGATCTCCGAGAGGGATCAAATACGACACATTGGTCTGACTGAAATGAGAAGACATCGATCACATCGTGCCATTTTCGAAACTGCAGAAGAATTGTTCCTCGAAACATGTGATAACAGAGGCATCAGTGGCATTGGTGTCCTTGTCAAAACGAACTTGGCCATGAGCATTGATTCCTTCGAATGCCTAACAACCCAAATCAGATGATTATGCTTGAATAGATGTGGCTCACTGCTGGCAGTTTCTATCTGCACACCAACATCCAACTACAATGAAGAAGAAATTGAGAAGTTCTGGGGCTGGAGTGATAGCACAGCGGGTAGGGCGTTTGCCTTGCACGTGGCTGACCCAGGTTCGAATCCCAGCATCCCATATGGTCCCCTGAGCACCGCCAGGGGTAATTCCTGAGTGCATGAGCCAGGAATGACCCCTGTGCACTGCCGGGTGTGACCCAAAAAGAAAAAAAAAAGAAATTGAGAAGTTCTACATGGAACTGGAGAGGTTCTATAAAGCAGACCATACCTTCTAAAGATCATTGTTGGTGATTTTTTTTTTTTTGCTTTTTGGGTCACACCCAGCGATGCTCAGGGGTTACTCCTGGCTTTGCACTCAGAAATTACTCCTGGCAGTGCTTGGGGGACCATATGGGATGCCGGGGATCGAACCCGGGTCAGCCGCGTGCAAGACAAACGCCCTACCCGCTGTGCTCTCGCTCCGGCCCCATTGTTGGTGATTTTAATGCCAATATAGGACTGAGAAGTTTTCCCAAAGAACTCCACATTGGGACCCATGGCCTAGAATGGAATGATCAGGGTGAGAGATTGCCTGAGTTCATCATGTCGACCAGACCATCCATGGTAACTCACAGTTACAGAAGGCTGAATCTAAACACTGGACATGGGAGTCTCCTGGTGGGCAGTTCCACAATGAAATTGACCACATCATATTCAATCAAAAGTTTTGCCTGACCAATGTCACTGTTGCCCCCAAATTCCGAATGGGATCAGACCACCATCTCCTTTGTGCAAAATTCTACTTCACAGAGTGGGGAGAAAGGTCTACAAAGTTTAAGTTTAAGAAGGAAACTCCCAAATGACCACCAACTGGGAGCTCTTTGGCACTATTGTGGCAATGTGGGAAGATGTTGTCCTTGACAACATCGACAAGGAATACGATCGACTGATTCAGCACCTCCATGACTGCTTGAAGATGCTAAGAGTGAGAAAGCCACAAACAGATGCCTGTCTTTGGAAACTCTCAAGCTCATTCATCAATGTGGTTTGGCACGAGCCTCAAACAACCACAAGCTAACATCCTAGCTCACAAAGCTGTGCAGAGATGCGATAAAGGAAGACCTCAAAGAGAGAAGAGCAGTAGTTGGCCAGTGCAGCAGAAGCCGGGAAAAGTATTCCAACGCTCACCTGTCCTTCGCCAACTACAAGACCAAGAGGATTGCCCTCCGACGTCCTGATGGATCTATCATATCTTCCAGAAAGGCAATGGAGAGGATTATTCACGACTTCTACTCAGATCTCTTTGACAGCCATGTCCACCTGCCCACATACCAAATTCCGACATGCCATTTTGTCGGTAAAGACTTGTACAGCACCCGGTCCAGACCCAAACACCTGAAGAATCTGCCGCCAGTACTCACCAATACACTGGTTTGGCTCTTCACCTACTACCTGTGTGAATGCAAGATTCCATCCCAGTGGAAAACCAGTAGGACCATTCTATTGTACAAGAAGGGAGACATCCACGACATTGGCAACTATCCCCCAATCTGCATATTGTCCATCGTCTACAAGTTGCTCACTTGTGTCATCCTGAATAGAATAGGCAGAACACTAGATGAATGACAATAATGCGAGCAAGCCGGGTTCTGAAAAGGAATCAGCACATTCGATCATATCCACACAGTGACCAAACTCATTGAAGTTTTGAGAGAGTTCAACATACCACTCTGTCTAACATTCATCACTTAAAGAAGGCCTTTGATTCTATTGAGACTGAAGCGGTCATTGAAGCTCTAGCCAAACAGGGCTTTCAAACTCAGTACATCAAGACCCTCTGAGAGCTGTATTACAGATTCACCACCAGGATCTCACCATTCTACAAGGAAGTGATCATTGACATAAAGAGAGTGGTTTGGCAGGGTGATACCATTTCACTGAAACTAATCAGTGCCACCCTCGAGAAGGTCATGTGATGACTGGAATGGGAAGGAATGGGAGTGAAGATAGACTGTCAGCAATTACACCACCTCCACTTCGCTGATGACATCTTTCTCATAACGCCAAACATTAGCCAAGCGGCACAAATGCTGGCCGACTTTTACCGTGAGTGTGGAAAAGTCGGACAGCAGCTGAACCACAAGATGATGCTCATGAAAAATGAACTATTCCCTGATGCTTCATTTGCTCTCAATGGAACGAACATCTCTGAATGCAGCAGCTATGTGTACCTGATTTGAGAACTCAACATGAGGAATGACTTGGTGCCAGAACTGTGCAGGAGGAAGAGAGCAGCGTGGAATGCCTTCAGGAGCGTCGAAGAAGTGGTTAATAGGACGAAGAGCCTCCAGCTCCAGGCACATCTTTTTGATTCCATTGTACTTCTTGCACTAACGTATGCCTCAGAGACCTGGACCCTATGTAAACAGGATAAGAACGCTATTAGGATCTCCCAAAGAGGAATCAAAAGAGCCATGCTAGGAGTATCACGTTTCACTCAAGTGAGAGAAGGAATCCAGAGTTCCGACCTCTGTCGACAATCAAGAATTAGGGATGCTGTCTCGTTTGCCAAGGTGTCAAAAATCATATGAGCTGGTCATGTAATGGGATTCAGAGATGAGCACTGGACCAGAGCTATTACCAACTGGATTCCATGGGACGTCAAAAGACCGAGTGGCCGCTCACCTATGAGATGGTCAGACTTCTTTGTCAAAACCCTGAATAAACGGTTTGAGACTCTTTCTGTTCCTGAATCGAGCAGATACCATTGGGCTACACTAGTATGCGACAGGGACAAATGGAAATGCTACTGGTGCCTGCTCTAGCAAAATGAAGATCAACAGAAAGACAAGTGATACAAGTGATACTTGATAAATAGTTATCATGAACCAGATTGAAGAGGACACACTAGAAGAATTGGGGATATGTCACAGGGGACTATTTTGCAGTTTAGCATTCTGGCATTCTGGCAAGAATGCAGAACTTTTTCTCTAAATAATTTGGTACCATTTGATTGTTTGCATATTTTCCTTTAGCTTTGAACTTAAAATACGTCTCCCTATGTCCCTGCACACAACACCTCCATTTCAAAGAAAATTTCAAGGAAGGAATGAAAAATAATAAAAAACAGTGTTATTTACCAGATCAAAGGTAGATTGTTCAAAAGCAAAGGCAGCAATGAAAATGTTTTATTCATATGCAACATGATTTTAAATTATGTTGAACTCTATACAGTACTGATATTTGACAATTTGTGACTTAATAGAAAACTATTAAGTTCATTAAACATAAGTGAATGCTCCTTATCTGAGTCTTAAAGTGGTATTTAGGTGGCAGTATAGGAAATGGAAAGTTTAGGGTATTTTCTGACTCCATACGGTCAGCAAGTTGATTTGAATTCTTGTTCCTGCTACGGTATCTAACTTGTCAAACTGCTTTCCTCTTTAAACCACACTATATTTTAAAATATGTAATGAGGATGAGGATATTAATAAATTTAAATATTGCTTAAGTATGATGTGAAATAAATTAATAACATTAGATTAGTGCCTGACATTTGGTAAATTCTCAAAAAATATTATAATGAAACAGGACCAATTATGTAAATTGCAAAACTTAGTGACAAATTAAATCTGGAAGCCTTTACTCAATAATTACCAAGAATTTCAAAACAGTGACAGAAAATCATTAAATTGCTCTAAATATGGGTCAATGTGGAACACACAGTTCAACTTTGATCATCCTGATGACAAGTAGACATCTAAAATAGAATTTCCAGCCCTAAAATAAGAAAAGTCCTATGTAAACTTAGACAACTCTTTATTCTATCACTGTTATATCAATTTGTATTGGTGGGATTTGGAAACAAAACTTCAAATATTTATACTTTTTTTTTTGAGAATGTTCATTCAGTAGATCTTTAGTGAGAAGAGTACTTGCATTATTTTCTCAAATGTTAGTTCTCAGGTATTACTGTGGTTACAGGTATTACACCGGTTAGTTTCCAGCTGCAGAAAACAGAAAATATTATAATGCTTTTAGATAAAATTAAGATGAAAACAGAATCAGGAAACTTTTCATTTTGACTGCTCATGGTTCTAAAGTAAATTTAAGGGTCTCCTATCTTAAAGTTAAAAGCCTGTACGTTTTCCAGTTTCTCTCTATGTCTTCCACCTCTCAGCCCCCTAGGAATCACTTTTATACTTACTGTTTCTAGGAATATGACTATTGTAAAAACTCTGCCTTTAAGTGATAAGGTAAAAACATGGTATTTTATCTGTTCTATTTCACTTGGCATGAATGCCCTCAATATTGATTCATGCTGTCCCAAACAGCTTCTTTTCCATGGATAGTAAGTTATCCCATGATATAACTATGTATACATCACATCTTCTTTATTTATTATTAATTGATGGGTGCTTATGTATCTTAGATTGTGCATTCTTTCTTCCATAAACATGGGAGTGTAGCTGTCTACTCAACATTTGTTTTAATTTTCTTTGGATGCTTACCCATCAATGGGATTGTTCGATAATATTGTATGTCTTTTTTTCTTTTTTCTATATTTTTCTATTTTCTATATTCTTTGCCTTTAAGTATGTTGTTTCTTTGCTATGTTACTTATTTTTAATTTTTTGAAATTTTATTAAAGCACCATAATTTACAAAGTTATTTATTGTTAAGTATTAGATATACTATGTTTCAGCAACAATCCCACCACCAGAGTCTTTTTCCCTCCACCAGGGTTCCCAAAAACATCTATACAACTTTCCTAGTGGTCATCAATTTATATTTCCACCAAGAGTGGAAAAGGATTTTCTTTCTGTATGTCCCCCTCACAGTTACTTTTTGCCTTTTTAAAGATAAACTGGGCTGGAGCGATAGCATAGTGGGTAGGCTGCTTGCCTTGCACACAGCCAACCCAGGTTCGATTCCTCTGCCCCTCTCGGAGAGGCTGGCAAGCTACTGAGAGTATCTCGCCCGCACGGCAGAGCCTTGCAAGCTACCCGTGGCATACTCGATATGCCAAAAACAGTAACAACAAGGCTCACAATGGAGAAGTTACTGGTGCCTGCTCGAGCAAATCGATGAGCAGCGAGATGACAGTGACAGTGAAAGATAAACTATTAGGATTTGATGCAAAACACGGCGGCTATTTAGTTGATAACACTGTATTATTGCATGAAATTTGCTAGGGTAGGAGAACTTAAATGTTTTAAAACACACTTCCCACACGCAAAGATAAGGAATTTTTTGTGTGATATGTTTTAAGGGGTCACACCCTGCAGTGCTCATGAACTATTCCTGGCTCTGTGCTCAGGGATCACTCCTGACTGCACTGATGGTACCATATAAAGTGCCTGATATTGAATCAGCTGTATGCAAGTTAAGTGCCCTACTTCTGCGCTATCTCCAATTCCCACAAAAAGATCTGTATGTGAGGTGAGGTGTGGGACAATTCTTTCATTTGTAGACTTATCAAATCATTGTGATGTCTGCTTTTAGTTTTTTACCACTGCATTTGTCAGTTTTACCTTAGTAAAGCTGATAGTTCAACAAAGGACTCATCGGGCCAGAAAGATAGTACAGTGAGTAAGGTCTTTGCGTTGCATTCAGCTCACTCAGGTATGTTCACTGGCACTCCATATGGTCCCCCATCCCATCAAGAGTGATCCTTAAGAGTAGAGTAAGGAGTAACCCTGAGCACCACCGGGTGTGGCCCTCAAACCAAAAACAAACAAGCAAACAAAGGATTCATCATCTCTAACAAAGAGGTCTATGACTAAGGTTATATCATACTGTTTGATAAAGTAATCTGGATTAAAAACTAATTCATATTCTGAATTAAAGAATATGATGAAATACTAACATAGACATTATCAACCTGAGAAAACAAATGGAATCTCCAGGAAATTTCCTCCATTTTTATGTATGACCGAGGAAGCTAAGTTTATTTACAAATAATTTATTTTTTATATCTGCAAAATTTATTCTCTAGTATGTAGTTATTACAGAGCATAAATCAAAGTTTTTCCATTGCCTTTACATCTTAGGAAAAACAAATTTAAAACAGATTCCAGACCTTTGCATAGAATCTTATGTTCTTTCTGCCTAGAACGTTCTTATCCAACTCTTCCTCTAGACATGAAGAGGGAAAGAAACTATTTATAATTTATATCTTAGTAAAATATCATCATTCTGACACTTTAAACCAAATTAAGTATCAACTTGCCCCAGTTTTACTTTTCAGAATGCCCTGTTCCTATCTTTCACATCATCTAGCCCAGTTCGTAAGTATAATGCTCTTGTGAGTTTTTTGTTCTTGTTGGTTTGTGTAAGGGAAAACTGGGGGGAGGGGGAGGGGGAGGGGGAGGTTGTTTATGGGCCACAATGATGGTTCTCAGGGCCTACTACTGATTCTGTGCTTAGCAAGCACTTCTGATAGGCTCAGGTTATCATAAGGGTTGCCAGGGATTGAACTGGGATCAGCCACATGCAATGCAAGTGTCCTACCCACTGTCTATCACTCCGTACCCAGGACGTCAGATGCTCTTA
The DNA here is from genome assembly GCF_027595985.1 of Sorex araneus. Taxonomy (NCBI): domain Eukaryota; kingdom Metazoa; phylum Chordata; class Mammalia; order Eulipotyphla; family Soricidae; genus Sorex; species Sorex araneus. Next base: position 156,843,937 of record NC_073305.1, on the reverse strand, counting down.
TTCAATATAGCATTTACCAAATGGAGGCATTTATTATATACTTGCTGAATGAATAAGGAAATGAACAACACAAAGTGATTAAACAAACAAGCTTCATGAGAAACATTCTGTAGATCTTACTGTATATTTTATATATTATTGTACATTATAATATTTTCCTGGAAAAACAGCACTTAGCTCCAAAAACATCTACATAATAAATCTTTTAAAAATATTTTATTGAATCACCATGAGATAGTTACACGCTTTCATGTTTGGGTTACAATCACACAATGATCAAACACCCATCCCTCCACCAGTGCACATTCTTCACCACCAATATTCCTGGTATATCCCCTCTTTCCTACCCTCCCCCTGCTTGCATGGCAGACAATATTCTCCATACTCTCATTTTGGGGTATTATGGCTTGCAACACAGACACTGAGAGGTCATCATGTTTGGTCCATTACCTACTTTCAGCACACATCTCCCATTCCGACCGATTCCTCCAGCCATCATTTTCTTAATGATCCCTTCTCTATTCCCTCTGCCTTCTCGCATTTGCTCATGAAGCAGGCTTCCAGCTATGGGGCAATCCTCCTGACCCTTGTATCTACTGTCCTTGGGTGTCAGCCTCACTACATAATACATCTTAAGAATGCTACTATATAAAACAGCTCAATTTATTTCTATAAAATGTTCACAAAATAATGAAAAGCTAATTGAAACCATCTTCACTGCTTGTATACTTTAATAATAGGTTATATGATTTGTTGACCTTCTCAATCCCACTGAGAAATGCAACTGTCAATGGGAAAGACTAGATTAGTCTGACTTCCTTTGGAATAATTGAGTGGATTAATTGAGCACTTTGCAGCATGATGTGGATACTATAAAAAGGAAGCTTTGGTACTGCACTTATGAAAATATGATAATAGGCCATTATGAGGTTGACAATTGGCTCTCAGCGAACATCTATGCTTTAGGTCACTTGAGTATTCCTTTATTGGAATCTCAGATACCATTGTCATGCTTGACAGAACAGGAGGTACAATATAGATTTTCCAAAAAATATGTTTACTTGATAAAAATGTTATGTGTTAATAGTTCTGCTGTATTCAACATTGAATATTAGTTCTGCTGTATTCAACATTGATAATGACAACTTGAAAAGTTGCTTTTAATAATTTAATTGTATTCACTATTCTTTAAAAGGAAAATTAATTGCTAGCGCACTCTCAGAGGAGTCCCATCTAAATTGGGGAAGGACTTGCAGCATGCAAAATAGTTCTAGTAAATATGTGGTGCCATGAGAGCAGAAGTGCAGGTATGGGTTTCTGTGTCACCACAGGAATAACCTGCATTACTTAGGAAGGTACTTTTTCTGTTACAAAGATGCCCAACAATGTAACCAGGGATGAGTTTACTTCCTTTTCTTTCCTTTTCTTTTTTTTCTTTTTATTCTTCTTCTTCCTCTCTCTCTCTCTCTCTCTCCCTCTCTTTCTGTGGGGTGTGTGTGTGTGTGTGTGTGTGTGTGTGTGTGTGTGTGTGTGTGTGTGTGTGTTTGGGCCACACCAAGCAGTGCTCACGACATACTCTTGGCTCTGCGCTCAAGGATCACTCCTGGAGAACAGTATGCAGTACTGAGAATTCAACCTGGGTTGTCGTGTGCAAGGCCAGAGCCCCAACTGCTCTACTATTTTCTCTATCAATTTAACGCTCTTCTACCTTTTTTAAATAGGAGTTTTTAATTTTAATTTTTATTGTTGTTTTGGGGGCCTTATTTGGCAGAGCTCAGAGGCTTCTCCTGGCTTGGTGCTTGGAGGTCTCTTCTTGTGCTCATGTGATGCTGAGTTTAGAATTTGGACCTCCTGCATTGGAAGCACACCTTACATCCTATTGAGTTTCACTCCAATCCCTGAAAACAAATTTTCTTTAAAGCAAAGCTTTTGGTTTTATATTCTTTACTTCATTCCCTTCATGAAAAAAAATTACTTACTGGATTCAGAGAGATAGTAGGGTGCATGACTTGTATACCTGGATTACACGCCCCTGAGCACTGCCAGGAGTGATCTCTGAGCACAGAACCAGAAGGAAGACCTGAGTACAGCTGGGTGTGGCCTCCAAATCAAAAGGAAATAAGTGCATAAATAAACTAAAACACCAATAAATCTTTACTTTTTCCACTTATCATGACTTACCTTGTTAAAACCTGGAGTTTTGTCTTTATTGTTCTATTTATAATGTGTCTCACGAAGGACACTGACTACCATCTTGTGAAAAAAGCAGTGGAGACTGTTCAGTTACTGTAACACTACCTGGATCATTAACTCTGCTAGGCACACCCATTTTCAACATACTCTTGCCTCTTCCAAACTTTTGTGGCCTAGTGTTTCCCTATATTTTGCTCATACATCGTCGGTTATTTTTCTATCACCATAGAGGCTTCTTTCTTCGTCTTTTCAATGAGGTATTCCTTAGAGCTCCCCCTCCTATGGACCTTCTATATGCACATGCTTTTTCTGGAATCTTCCAATTGTTCCTGTGTCTTTATTAAGCATCAATGTGTTGAATACTTCAAAATCTGTAATCTCTGATCTGATGGCCGGCATTTCATATCCAATTTCCAATGACTTTGGACTCATCTCCTCACTTCTGATCAGCTGGCCCTTTGACTTTCAAGACAAATTTCAGAAATCATTCCATCACTGATCTAACTGCTCAGTTTCATCCAGTAGAGTTTTCTCCCCCTCATGTCTTCATATCACTACTTACTAATTCCTCTTTAAACTTTCGTTAAGTTTGGAGGTTTCTATCTCTGAAAACATGTTCCTATCTCTTCTTTACTGAGTATTCAGCTTTTCAGTTTCTCAAGTATGCACAGTTAGCAAGAGTCATCTGAGAGTATTTAAGTTCTGTTTACTTATCTATGCCTGTCACTGTCACTGTCATCCCGTTGCTCAATGATTTGCTCGAGCAGGCACCAGTAATGTCTCCATTGTGAGACTTGTTGTTACTGTTTTTGGCATAACAAATATGCCATGGGTAGCTTGCCAGGCTCTGCCATGCGGGAGAGATACTCTTGGTAATTTGCCGTGCTCTCCGAGAGGGGCGGAGGAATCGAACCTGGGTCGGCTGCATGCAAGGCAAACGCCCTATTGCTGTGCTATCACTCCAGCCCAATCTATGCCTATATCCCAGGATTCCCCAAAGATTAATTGTTGTTTCCAAAGGACCAGCTTCTTCAGCAAACACCTTCATATTATACAAATAGGATGAAATAAACCTGATGTAAAACACAACATCCCACATACACAGTACAAATCCCAGAAATTAGGACCTATATGTACCATGTCAGATGTCACCACGAAACTTACTATACATATTGCAATGATGTAACCTAAAACCATCTTGGTGCATTTTTTTCCCAGAAAACAAAGACATCATTTATTTTTATATGCTCTTCCCCACTCTGACTTAAAAAGCATATGCACATACTTTTAACAATTTTAGTATGCAACATGAAAGTATGTGTATATAGATATACCTCGTTATATAGATATACCTCGTTATCTTAGGACATGAGCATATGAATGAGCATAAACTCAAGCATTCACATATATAAGCATATGCGAATATATCACTATATCCTGTATCAGTGTCATCCCATTGCTCATTGATTTGCTCGAGCGGGCACCAGTACCCTCTCCTTTGTGAGACTTGTTACTGTTTTGGGCATATCAAATACGCCACGGGTAGCTTGCCAGGCTCTGTGTAATATGTGAATATATAAAATGAATAATAATATATTAAATACTACATACATATATCATATACATTTATATATAGTTTTAATCTCTGCATTTTTCTTCAGAGTATACAGATAAAAAACTCTGAGTATTTCATATAAAATTTAAATGAATCCAACAAGTTACTACATAAATTTAGTTTGTTTTCAATATGTAAAATATGTTTTCTTTTATTTAAAGGAGGGGAAAAATTGGCTAGTGGCAAAACTGCTGCTTCAGTGTAGTTATTTTTTACTGAATAAGATTGCTTTTGTATAGCTAAAGATATATAACATGATTTTTAAAATTCTTCCTAAATTATATTTTTAACATTCTATAATTCGAACTTGGTTAAACAATTTTGCATGCAAATGTATTCCTAGACAATGAAGTGAAGAAATATGCTCAGAAACAGGTTTATATATTTTTAAAACTTACTTCACATCCAGTGTGAACTTCTTCTAAAAACTACCAAACCGAATATTAAAACAAAAACCAGATTTAAACTGGGACTACTTAGAAAATGCTTTAAAATTTTTGTTTATTAGTATACTGATTAAGAGAACGACAGACTTCCAGTTTGTATTATGATTTAAAAATTGTCCTTTCCATTTTTAGTAATGATAACCTATAGATATAATAGCAGGCTTATATCAAATATGTGGCTAATTAATTCTTTGTAATAAAAATAATGATTAATATATTTCTGAAGCAAGATATTTTTCTTAAATTTTGAACAAAAATTAAATTGCTTCTCTTTGAAGTCTGACTAAGGCTACTTCAAATAAGAGGGATAAATTTAGGCTAGGGAGTTGTATCTCAAAGGAGTTGACCTTTCTCAAGTGCTCCTTCAGGCTTCTTTTTTTGGTGATTCAAAGTGACTTCTTCAAAAGCCGTAATTTTTTTCTGATGTTTTTGTCTGAATTCTGGTTAAGGTCACTCTAGAAGACATAAACATTTATTAAAAGCTCGTATATTTTAGTAACTGTTGTTTCCCTGATAAATATCTAATAAATAATATTTCCCCTTAAATGTAATTATTTGAATTTTTTTACTGTTATCTATTATGAGTTATTAATCAAGAATAGATCTCCTGTATTTGGTTTAGTGGATTGATTTCTGTTTTGATGTTAAGTGGGTTTTCTTCACCAAATTATTTAATTTAGCATTATGAGTTCTTGACAAATGAGATGATGATAGCCCTAGGGAAGGAATTATAGAATGTGAAAGAAACTCTATTATTAGAAAGCAAGGACTCCCATTTGAAGAATAAACGTGTGAGAGGCTATATAGATCACTTTTGATTGCAGCTACTGTGCTTTCTCATATTAGAGGAAATTAATTAGATGGTATTTGGGTTGAGTAGACTTATTCTTCAAACTTAATTAAATGGGATTCTCACTGGACAGAAAAAGGTAAACTTTTCTCAAGATATTCAAGTATAAAGAAAGATTAAACTCCCTTGTTTAGAAACTAACATTAAGTTAACAAGGAGTACTTCTGAGTTGCTCCATTGGGAGTCTATAAATATCCTCAGGAAAAATTTCACATACATATAGAGTAATCTTGTAAGTGTTTTTTAAATTTTATCTTATACAAATACAATCTTAGCTTTCTTGAGATAAATATTTAATAATATAAGAATACACAACGTTGTAAAATCTTTTCTTTAAATGTTGGATCATAACTGTTTATAAAAAAGTCTTTTTTATAAAAATACGTGTAACTGCAGCATAAAATACCTGTTTATTTTGTGTATTTAGGAAAAATGTATCTCACTTCTATTGTTTTCTTACTGTTGCAGATGTCCAAAATGAAGTGGGAAGGGAAGTAAGGAATATACCACTTTCCTTTTCCCTACCTTAGTCACCAGGAAGTGCTAAGAAGATTAGGAATAGTAAGTTAGGCTTTGAGTACCAGTGTATCACCAGCTTATCACCAGCTCGAGCAGCAGTGGCACACTGTACCTGAGTCCCACTTGATCTTCATAGCATGGCAAATAATTCCAACTACCCAATTGCTTAGGACACTGTTAGAACTCAAACTGGAGCAAAAAGGGAAGTCAATCCTAGTCTCTCCTTAGGTTCATTCTCTTCTGGTATGCTGCTTACCAACATGGAAAGAATTTCAGGAAGAAGGCATAGTGAAGTAAAACGTTTGAGAAATATGAGGGGAAAGAGTTTTTTGTTTGTTTGGGGGCCACATCTGGTGATGCTCCTGGTTCTTCACTAAGAAATAACCTCTAGTGATGCTTAGGGGACCATATAGATGCCAGGGATCAAATAAAGGTTAGCCAAGTAAAAGCAAGCACCTTATCTACTGTACTATCTCCCAGCCCAAAGAAAAAGTTTTACATTCAAAAACTTCTCTCCAGAGTGGAGAAAGCCAAATAAGCATCCCAAACAGAGCCTTGGGCAAACCCCAAAATGGAAAGTGATGCTTATAAAATAAAGAAAGAAATTACATATCTGAGGCAGAGATGTAGGTGAACCTGATGAGGGAAATGATTGCCTTTTCTCCTGCCAAGTAAGTTAATATAGTAATCTTGAATGACTGTTCCCTAATTCCCCCAAGTCTATTGCAAGGGTGGCTAAGAGGAAGAGCTTGGAACTGTAGATTGTCTTCTTTTGTAGCAACTGGGCACCATCAAACCACTTCTTTAACTTTGTCCAACAAGATTTTTTACAGAGAATGAGAGGGCATGATGATAGTCTAATAAGCTAGCCTCAACAGCCTATAAAAAGGACAAATGTCAACCATTGTTTACCTTAACAAAGGACATTAACAGCAGGTACATTAAGAGTTGCCAGTACATCAAGAATTAATCCATGCATTAGAGTAAAGGCTGGGATTTTTAGATAGTTATGGCCATAGGGTGATAAACAATTAACAGGTATCTTTAATATAGAGCATTAAATAGCCAGAATCTAGAAAAAAACCCAAGTGCACAAAAACAGATAACTGGTTTAAGAAACTCTGGTTCATCTATGCAATGGAATACTATGCAGCTGTTAAAAAAGATGAAGTCATGAAATTTGCGTATAAGTGGATTGACATGGAGAGTATCATGTTAGCTGAAATGAGTCAGAAAGAGAGAGACAGACATTGAATGACTGCACTCATTTGTGGAATATAAAGTAGCATAATGGGAGACTAACACCTAAGGATAGTAGATATAAGGACAAGGAGGATTTCTTCACAGCTCAGAAGCCAGCCTCACATGCTGGGGGAAAAGGCAACTGAGATAGAGAAGGGACCACCAAGCAAAGCATGCTTGGAGGGCTTGCTCAAGATGGGAGATGGCTGCTGAAAGTAGATTACAGACAAAATGTGATAGCCACTTAATATCGGTCTTGCAAACCATAACACCCAAAAGCAGAGAGAGAGAGAGTAAAAGGGAATATACCTGCCACAGAGGCAGGGGGAGATGGGGTGGGAATGGCGGGAGGGATAATGGAAACATTGCTGGTAGAGAATGGGCACTGGCGGAGGGATGAGTACTCGACCATTGCGTGACTGAAATATAATCATGACAATGTAATTGTATTTGTAAGTGTAAGTTTGTAATTATATCTCACGGTGTTTGACTAAAAAATTAAAAATAAATAAATAAATATATATATTTTTAAAAAATAGAGCATTAAAGTCAAGGTAATCTATTCTGTTCTAGCAGAATGGATAATTGTTTGCAGCCCTCATTGTCTAAACTAAGCTTAATTTATTTTATCCAGGGACATCCAGACCTTGGAATTTTTATTAAGAGGAGGATTTTTCAGTCTTTGATATTCTTAGCATGACCTTTATTCCTGGGATGGAGTGTAGGAAGGTATAGCCCCATGCTCAAGGCAAGGCGTCCCAGGCTCCTCAGATGCTCAAGACTTTCATGCCCTTAACTTGTTTGTGTTCCAAATAATGTCTTTTTTTTAAAAATCAATGTTACCTGGATCCCCATCTACACTACCAAGTCTGTGTAAGAAACAATCGCTGTGTGTTTCAAAATTTCTACTCATTGTGCACATGCTTTTCTTTGGCAATAAAAACACATAATATGCAGATCAGGGGGCAATAGAAGAGTGGGCAGTGCATTTGCCTTGCACACACTGATCAAGGTTTAATTCTTAGCACCCCATATGGTCCTCTGAACCCCACTAAGAGTGATCTCTGAGCATAGAGCCAGGAGTAAGCCCTGAGAACTGCTGAGTGTAGCCCCAAGACTGAAAAAAACAAAACAGGAATTCATAATGCGGATAGATGTGGTAAAGATTTCTCTTGTTAGGAAAGGTTGACACAGAACATGGTATTAAAAGTCTAGAGACAGTTCAAAGAGCTGGAGGACATGCTTAGTATCTGGGAAGCCGGCTGGAAGCCTGTATTCACCTCCTAGTACCATTTGGTACCCAGTTATGCAGGGAGCAACCCCAAACAGTGAGAAAAATTACCCCTAAGAATCCGTGTAACCCCAAACAAGAAAATTTTTAAAAAGGATTAAGGAATTTATTAACAAAAGTCATTGTTAAAAGTCTTTTTTATTTCTAACTCTGTAACTTAAAAGACTTTTGAAATATTAATAGGCTATTTTCATTCTAAGTGCTCCTTTGCTATAAGTTCCTTGGTAACTCTCTAGGATGCAAGGCATGGCCACCTCATAAAGGATATATCTGCCAGATAAATGCTTCATGAGTATATGTATCTCATTGCTAATTTTCTGTGTCTAGCACAAAGTATATGCTGAGAAAATATTCTTACTCCTTCCCTCCAAATACAAATTCAACTCTCTGCCTTGACTCATTTCTTCTGTAGAGTACTTCTCAAATTTTAGATATTTCATATTTTATACATGCCATTTTATTTTTTCCACAAATAAATTATTAAATTCTAATATCCTTCACTTTACACACATGGACACTGAATCTCAGAAGGTTTATTTCATCTAGGTGATACTATACAAATTTTAAGAACTGAATTTGGGGAGTTTGGGGTTTGGGGATACTACCAGTAGTTCTCAGGGCTTACTCAGAAAAATTTCACTTACTAAATAACAAGTCTATTATAAAGAAATATTTAGAGCTCATGTCCATTTAAGTCAGCTTAATCAGTGGCTGAATAAATAGCAATACTCATACATTCGAAAAAAAAATTAGGCAAGAGTGACCAAATAAAAGAAATGAATTGGTCCGATGTGGACTGGGCCAGATCTTTCACGTATACATAGTGGTGTATTATTCTTTCTGAATCTCTCTGTAGCCTCCAATCTCTTTTTTTCTCTTTCTCTCTCTTATACTTTTGCTTAATTATATCACTGGCATATATCTATTAATCAATTTAGCCTCTCCCCCTCTTTCCTCTGAAGGTAGAGGAGAGGGGACCGAAAGTGTCAACCATTCAATGTTCGGGAAGCAGTCCTCATTGTTAGGTGGCTGAAGGAGAAACAATTATGCTATTTTAAGAAAAGTACCATTGTCTTTCATATTATTTAAGAAATTCCGGCCGTTTTGGAGGTAGAAATATGGATCTATCAATAGTGTGTGTGTGTGTGTGTGTGTGTGTGTGTGCATGCGCACACACACATACACGTTTGTGTAGAGGTCACTTATGTCGTTCTAAGAAGGCCCTGAGCATCCTCCCAGTGTTGGTGATTACCCAAACCATCCTATCTTATGGTCAACTATTTGCTAGGCATATGTTTAAGCCCTGTAATATCTTTGCATCCTTTTAAATATATGCATATACATATAATATATATGTTTATATATACAATTATAAATCAAAACATCATACCTTCTGCAAGCAGGATGTAGGAACATAATAAGAGATTAACCTGTCCAGTCTTAGAATATATCATAGAAAGAAAACTCCTACTCTGATAGGCTGGGCACTAGGGAGTGAGGGAATCAAATGCCCAGCTACAGAGGAGACTCTGACAACTGATAAACTTCTAGTAGCACAAACTTCCTTGAAGAACGAATTGGTATTCAGACAATCTTTCATTTGCAGAAAGACTGATTTTTAAGTATAGTGCCAAATCCAGAAGCATTAGGAATGACTTCCTTCCTTCCTTCCTTCCTTCCTTCCTTCCTTCCTTCCTTCCTTCCTTCCTTCCTTCCTTCCTTCCTTCCTTCCTTCCTTCCTTCCTTCCTTCCTTCCTTCCTTCCTTCCTTCCTTCCTTCCTTCCTTCCTTCCTTCCTTCCTTCCTTCCTTCCTTCCTCTGTCTTTCTTTGAACCTGCTGTTTCTAAGGGTTTACTTCTGGCTCTGTGCTCTGGGATCACTCCTGTCAGGCTTAAGGAATCATATGGGTGCTGTGGATTGAGCCTGAGTCAGACATGTTCAAGACAATTACCTTACCAGCTGCCGTATGTCTCTTGCCCCAGGATTCTTTTTCATATGCACTTGACCTCTTCAATTTTGATGGCTAAAATTCAATAAACAGGTACAAAAATAGTCATAAAATTTTTTTGAAATTTATTGCTTTAAGATGATTTGATTACACTATTTTTCTCTGTATTACACTTCAGAGCAATGTTGAATAAGCTTCTCCTGGGCTTAGATTCAATTCCAAGTACTGTGAGCCAAAGGTCTCTTGAACCAACGAATGCAAAAGAGGTGCCTGTTCATTAGAACAAAGAGGATCACAGTAAAGAAAACACCAGCATTAAGAGTGTGAAGAGTCTCCAGAAAGGAAAAGCACTTTGCACATTACAGGCACCCTTATGCTAAAAGTTCATCAGCTTGAGAGAACTTTTGAAATAGGTGCCTCTGAGCATTTCACAGCAATGGCCATTCTTGGACTTTTAAAAAAATTGTACAGTTCAGTTATATGAATAAAAGTTCTAAGAAAGATTGCTTACTCCAACACATCTAATTGTGTTTGAGTTTCAAGAAAAGTAAGGAAGTTATACCTGTGAGGTAGAACAAATTGAAAATAATTGTTTACCAAATTCCCAGAAAATAATTATTTACCAAATTCCCAGAACTAATTGAAAATAATTCTTTACCAAATTATAGTATATAATATATTTATTATATAAATAAATATATATTTATATATAAATACATATAATGTATTTCTGCTATATACATTAGCAGAAAATATATGTGGTTTGAGAATGCAACAAGGAGTCAGTAAATGTCCAGGAAATCCTGCCTTATGGATTAATCCCTTTAAAGTGTTGAACTTTGCTTGACAGTTTTTTGACCAGATTTGTTCCAGGAATTTAATGGAAGTTTTGTTCAACCACTTAGAGTTCAATAAAGAGGTACTAAATCTTCTTAAACACATAAAAACTATATCTTGAATCAAGCTACAGCCACTGCCTTTATTGTTTTCAAGTTTTTCATTTTCTAGCCTCATTTACTCTCCTGCTTTATCCAGTAACTGTACATGGATGTGATTTAGAGAAAGGTGGTTACCTGAAAAGCTTATTGTATTTGAGGTAAATAGTTATAACTCAGTGTCCCAGATGCAGTGGTGAATGCTTGCCTATCTTATTCTTTGTCTATCTGGCCATAGTATATTGCTAAAGCAGCAGAAACATTGTTAGAAATTATTAGCTCAACTAAGCTTAGTGGAATAAAAAATTCTATCCACAGTTTTTCTCTCAGTTCCATGTTAAAGGTATTATATACAGAGAATATGTCTATGTCCTAGTCTTTGCTTCCATATTACAAATTTGATGCTTTTATTCATGATGCAGGTACAGAACTTCACACAATGGCACCAAGGCCTGCTTTATTTACAAGCCTACAATTCCTTCTGTCAACCAAAGAGCCTCTAATGTGATGCCAGTTTTATATTGTGAACTCTTCCCACATTAAGTCATTGATTTAGAATGTAAAATGTGCTTTACACAACTCTAGGTTCAGGGGGAGAACTTAATCTCCATAAAAGAGTAGAGAAAAACCAGAACAATAACAACCCCCCCCAAAAAAAAAAACAATGCAACAGATTTTCCTTCTATTTGTTGATTCCTTTCACCCTGAATTCACTGTTTCTTTGCCAAAGTTTAAGCAAATGTAAATTTTTGGGTTGACACTATAGATGTTAGATATAGGAAGAAGGTTTGAATCTTATAGAAAGAGGCCTTCGCGTTTCAGAGCTTTCTGTGGAAAAAATTGGCTGATTTGACAAGAGGATTTAGAAAAATGAAGCTTTGGGGACTCTGGAGAATGTTGAAGACTGGATAGGTGCCCTGTACTCATATAAGAACAGTATGAATTTACCTTGACCTCTTTCTGGTGCCTCTGTGTTTTCATTGCCTACGGGTAGGGCGTTTGCCTTGTACACATCCTCCCTGGGTTCAATTCCTCTGTCCCTCTCGGAGAGTCCGGAGAGTCCGGCAAGGTATGGAGAGTATTCTGTCTACACGGTAGAGCCTGGCAAGCTACCTGTGGTGTATTCGATATGCCAAGAACAGTAACAAGTCTCCCAACACTGGTGCCCACTCGAGCAAATCGATGAACAATGGGACTACAGTGCTACAGACAGTGCAATGCTACTTTTAAATTTCAAGAATCTTATTTTTACTCTAACTGCTTCATAAAGTTCTTTCCATGAATTGTATTTCTGTCCTAACTGAAAACTGGATGTCTAAATATGAATGTGGGTGACCCTTGAGGTAGGGTCCTCAGCACTCTATCTGTCCATGTTACAGTATATTCCTTAGAAAGCTAAAGTTCACTACTATATGATGCAGTCAAAGTTGCAATGTTAATTGGATGATGGAGATCAGATAAACCATTGTTAATTGTTAGGAGATAGATAAACAGGATCCTAAGGGTAAGAATGAACAGAAGATGGTCCTTAGCCAGGACTGCAGATCAGAATTACCTGGAGAGCTTCTTTCAAACAGACCTCTTCCTATTTGAGTTTCTGGTCGCCAGTGAATCTTAAGACTTTGAGAATTGTGGGGCTGAAGCAATAGTGCAGTGGGTAGGGCACTTGTATTGCATACAACAGACTTCAGCATTCCATATGGTTCCCAGAGCAATTCCTTAGTGCAAGGTCTGGGTAACCCCTGAGCATTGCTGGATGTGGTCAAATATCAACAGAAACAGCAAAAATCCAATTTTGACAATAGCTAATTCCTAAATCCCAAAGCTCTGTACAAACTCTAACTGTACCTTACTCACTCCCACTCATCACTAGCTGTCCAAGGTCATATTTTACCTCACTTACTCATCGCAGAAACAAGCTTATATTTCACTTGACCTATGTAGATTGCTACTTAGCTTTGATTCACTGGAGTAAGAGCCAAGACTTGCTTGCTTTCCCATAAATGTGTAACTCACTGAAATGAAAAGCCTTTACCAACATCAGAAAAGATTTATTGTTTCTTTTCAATCTATTAGCCTCTGAGTCTGTCAGACCGGAAGATTAACCCATCAGCAAAGAATTATTGTCAGCAGAGCTTTCTTACCTGTCACACAAATCACTGATCTCTGTGGGCTTAGTAACTTATTTTGGAGCTGGTGGGTATATCTTCTGATATAAGTTCATCTATATTTACAATAAGATGTTTCTGCTGGAGATGTTAAAAAAATCTGTAACTACCCAGTATTTTTCTATTTACCTTTCATTGATCTATTTAGTCACAGAAAATTAAACCAATATACTCTGAAATTCTCTTTGAAGAACCATAAATCACTGCAAGAAGTATTATATTCATTTTTTTCATATATTTTGCTACCTACATATGTCTTTTTAGAGAAAATTTCTGTTCATTTATTTCCCCCATTTAAAATATTTTTTTATTGTAAACAATAACCAGTACTTTACATATCTTGGATTCCATAATTCATAAGATCTGTGGTGGGAAAATGTTTTCCTGTTATTTTGGTCATTGCTTTCTTTGCAGTGAAGAGGTTTCTTAGTTTGGTATAGTACTATTACTTTACCTTTACTTCCAATTGCTTTGCCAATGGCATTGAATCATTAAAGATACCTCTAAATTCAATGTCATGAAACATTATATCTATGTTTTTCTCAGCATAATCTATGGAGTCAGATCTCACATTGAGGTCTTTCATGTTCTATATCACTTATCATCAGGGAAATGCAAATCAAAACAACAATGAAATATCATCTCTTGCTAGTGAGACTAGTATACATCACAAAGAAAAAGAACCACCAGTATTATCATGGATGTGTGAGAAAAGGACCTTCATTCACTGGCGAACCTTTCAAGAACTCACTCCTTTATGGTTTGTAGACACTGCTGACTGATAGTATTACAAAGCGCTCTAATATACTTAAAAGAACTGCACAGACATGTGTGAGGCACCCCAAGATAATGCAGATATTCTATGGCCCTTTCTATGGCAGAATATTCAAAATCAAAATGTTGAAAATTATAATGATGCATAGTGTAAAACTTTGCCACACTTTAATCCAAAAGGCACATTTATACTGATGTAAGGCACATAGGCTAATGTGTGGGGCTCCTATTTAGAAATAGCTTAGCTCTTCCTATTCCATTGATTTTGCTACTGAAAATATGTATTATTTAATTCTTTTTCTGAATTTACTTAAAAAATCACAGATCATATATGCTTTAATATTCAAAGAATGGAATTGCCCCTGACAAATAAACCTTACAGTCCCTCCATCTCAGTTCTCATTTTCTGGTCCTCTCAAACAGATAGTACAGTATTTTTAATTAGCAAATAAGGCATTTTCTCTTCAAGACTTTCACTTGTATCACTTGTCACTGTCATGCCATTGATCTTCGATTTGCTTGAGCAGACGCCAGCAAAAGTTTACACATTTCAAGAGTTTACACATTTTTTTTTTGATGTATGACTCAGGGCTGCAGAGATAATGCAGAGGGGGGGGTGCATGCCTTGCATGCAACATGCCCAGGTTTGGTCTTCCATACTCTACATGGTCCCCCAAACCACACCAGGAGTAATCTTTAAACACAGTCAGGAGTAAGCTCTGAGTGTGACCAAGTTGGCCCCCAAATTAAGTAGTTTTTAAAGTGCAATGCTTATATATTAACTACATTTTATAGAGGGCTGGCGCCATAGCACAGCGGTAGGGCATTTGCCTTGCACTCAATCGACCCAGGTTCGATTCCTCCGTCCCTCTCGAAGAGCCTGGCAAGCTTCTGAGAGTATCTCACCCGAACGGCAGAGCCTGGCAAGCTACCTGTGGCGTATTCGATATGCCAAAAACAGTAACAAGTCTCAAGATGGAGATGTTACTAGTGCCCGCTAGAGCAAATCGATGCTCAACGGGATGGGGATGACAGTGACAGTGACTTTTTATAGAATATCAGATTTTCTTTAGCTCCGATAACATGTGTATCCTAACTGCTGGAAAAATATATAAGATTGGATTTATGTTAATGTTCAGTGTGCACATTATCATAAATATATAGATATTTTTAAACTTTGCCATATAGTATATTAAAATTAGAGGGTTTTTTTGGGCAAAGTTTCTTCTTTACCCCAATGAGCTACTTTCTATTTTTGATTGTTATTTAATTTTTATTTCATATTTTTCTTTAAATTGCCTTTTCCCCAATTTTTTTCTTTTTCTTTTTTCTAATATTAGTAGAGTGGTTTTCAGTCTCAGGTTCAGAGCTGACTAGAACTCTAAAGAGCTGCCTGTGAACAGTAATAAAAGTGATTGTTTATTTACATTGTGCTTTATTTTTTCTCTTATTTTTCAACTAACCTATAAAAGTACATAAAGATTGAAATCCACTATTCTAGACCATCCCCCCGAAACTACATTTTTAAAGAGTGAAAGGCCAGGGTGCGGGATAAGATGGAGGCATCTCAGTATTAAACTTTTCTGTTGAAGGAATTTGATTCAGGCTTTCTTTCCCAAACTTGGTTGGTAGCATCCTGAAAATTTTCTTTCAGATTAGAAAGTCAATGTTCAAGTCTTGTGCTGAAGGCACGTCCTCTCCCCCACATAACGCTTATTTAATTCTCCGATCTTCCTAGCATAGCACCTTTTCAACTGAGTCTGATATTTCAGATTTAAAGCTCAGTTTTATTCTCTGCTGAGAAGAAATTCAGTCTTCTGCAAGACAACAAGGAGAGAAGTCTTGATCCAATTATGATGCAAAATATCCTGAGCTTTTAAATGTTTACCTCATTTTTATTATTTTTATCACAATCCTAAATGGTAAGGAAGAAAGCATTTTAACTTCTTTTTAGGACTAGAAGATGCAAACCACTACACATTTTACACGTTTTAGGTTACACAATATGTATTAATGAAAGAACTCAAAAGCTAGTCTCTTTATCAGCATTTTATATTAATTTTACCTTCTAGACATATAATGATACCCAATGTATATTAAAATGAATTTTGAGAATGGAATGGGGTAGGGTGTTTGAGGCTTATTTCAACTTGATTTCTATTTAAAACACCAATTCACTTTCACTATACAACTATTTATCTAGAACAAGACAAATTATATTCAAAATAAAGTAGGAACTATATTTGACACATTTTATCACCTACTATTTCTTATGCTGCAATAGTTTAAATTCTGTTAAAGTTTTATGGTATAGTTTAATTGAGAGATAATGTGATTTATTTTTTAAATGTTGAACAGTAAGATTGATATGTATAGTTTTCAAAAGACAAAGTGTTTTTGTTTTTAGTTAAACTTTATTAGCTAAGAATTTTACAATGTTAAATAAAGTTCTGAGAAAAGAAGCCCTGATATGATTAATAGCCAAAATAACACTCAAGTAGTAATTTTCACAGCAAATAAAAACTATTATACAAAAAATGTATAGTGTAGGAAAATTGCTTATTCTTTATGTTATCCTCCCATCATAATTTATGTTCATGACCTACAAAATTACGATGCAACAAACACTGAGTTAATTATTTATTATGTTTATTTGTATTTGTGAATTATTTGTTGGAATAAAATATTTTTAGTACATTGGTACATAACTACTGCTGATAACATTTCATTCTACTTGTAAAGTTCATATTTAATTATGCAATTATATTCTGAAAAGCACCAAACT
Source organism: Sorex araneus (assembly GCF_027595985.1). NCBI lineage: Eukaryota > Metazoa > Chordata > Mammalia > Eulipotyphla > Soricidae > Sorex > Sorex araneus. Next base: position 156,827,172 of record NC_073305.1, on the reverse strand, counting down.
TTTGCAAATTATGAAAATAAATGTATTTTTTAAGTTAAGACCTTATACCTAAAATGATTTGATATCAGTCTTTAAAATTGCTTAAAATAATGAAAATTGTATCAATGCATGCAATTATTTCTCTATTCTACACATATTCTTCTCCAAATTTTCATATATATTGTAGAAAATCATAAACTAATTCTTATATGCTCTGACTCAGACCACATTAGAGGGTAATAACTTATTTTAGTCATAATATTATTATTGCTGTACATTTTGTTCCTGGCATTGAACTAGAAAAACTCAATCTATTTTTGTTGATATGTTCTAAGGAAAATGGCAATTTATTCATATCACATGCTTGGGTAATGTTTCTAGGATTCTCCTAGGAAAAAATAATCAACAAACAAAAATGAATTGAAACTTAAGTCATACTCTCTATAGGTATGGAAAAACGCATCTTATAAAATATTGATTAGGGGGCTGGAGTGGTAGCACAGCGGGTAGGGTGTTTGCCTTGCAAGCGGCCGACCCGGGTTCTATTCCCAGCATCCCATATGGTCCCCTGAGCACCACCAGGAGTAATTCCTGAGTGCAAAAGCCAGGAGTAACCCCTGAGCATCGCCGGGTGTGACCCAAAAAGCAAAAATAAAATAAAATAAAATATTGATTAGCTATAAAACTTAGTTTTGTCTTTCAGTGACAATGTAGTGATAACAAATCAACATTTTAGTGAAACAATCAAAACCACTGATTGTTTGCTCAGTGCAGACCACTTTTGGAGCCCTTTATCTCTCAAACTTCAAAAAAATGCAAAGCACAAAAGACACCTACATATAAATAGTATAATAACATAAGAGACATAGGAGGTGTGAAGATATAGATTTTGTTGGTTTCAAAAGACACTCCATTTTCTATATGAGAACAAAGTCAAAATTAAATAAGGTTTGGATGGAAGTTTTTAATAGGATACAGGAAAAGATCAGAAAGCAGACAAAGGTCAGATTTGTACAGAGTTACTGGAGTAAGCCAGTTTTCAGAAGCAATTAGTAACGCCATTAATTTAAAGTATATGATAATATTCTCAATAGTGCTGTGATAAGAATTAATGACTTGTTTTCCAAACACAAATTCAAGTGTCTTTTTTTTCTGCAGAAGAAGGAAGCTCCCAGTTATGCAGTGCCCGGGGTGGAATGTGGGTTGACCGTGTGCAAGATAAGCACCTTATGAGCTCTGCTTTCTCTTAGGCCCTGCAAATAGAAGTCTCTTAATAGGAGTCGTAGGGTCTCAGCTTGTACTGAAGAGATTCTTAGTCCTGATACTGACCTGCTGATAAGGTCTGTGCCAGGGAGAGACTCACAGTGGACTTTCTAAATGCTGTGGTAGAGTGAACACCAAGGTATACTCACACAGAGCTTCCTATTATTTAGAAATAAAGTTATCAGAGTCCATTTTCAGAACAAAGTACTTAACCCCAAATGGCAAAGTTCTGGCAGCCTGCTTACAATTTTAAGGGGTGTGTGCATCCAAATTATCCAATAAAACTTGGGACTCAGTCAATGAGGAACTGCAGGAGGAATTTATTGACAAGTCATATAATGCCTATTCTGACCACTTTAGCTTTAAATGTTCATCAGTCATTCAATCTTTCAAAAGCTCATAAAGAGTTGTTTTTGCCTGGCTTTTGCTCATCTTTGTATCTCCAAGTCTACACATTTCTAGACAGTGTGAGATTTCTCACACTGTGCTCAATAATTCACTACTGGAAGCCACAGGTTAGGATTTTTTGCACCAAGGATTCTACTAACCCCACCTAGGGATAGTATCTTCCTTCCACTGGTAGCTTAATGCTAACAAATCTATGCATCATTTAGGTTATCAATAATATAGCTGGATTACTCTGAACAGAGTTCTATTTTGGCCAGGATGGTCTCTTAAATCTCTTAGAAACTCTCTATGTATAAACAGAGCAGTACAGAACTCACAGGATGTTTAGTTCTGAGTCATTTTGTCCAACTTCAGATATCTGTCAGGATCGTAAGGTTACCCAGGACTTTACTCTGACTTGGTTACATTGTGGTTTTCATAACTCCCTCTCCTGTTTCCATCATTTGTTAGAGCAATTCGCAGAACTCTGGAAAACATTTGCTCTTACGGGTTGTTGTAACTAAGAATTTGCCATAATAATAAAGTGAATGAGACAGGGAATATCTAGACTGCCTTGGGTCCTAGATTGTAGAATTGGGAAGGAAAGAAACTAGGAGGTAGGGGGAGTAGGAGGAAATGGATGGCAGTAGGTTAGGAACTCTGGCATATTAACTGGCTGGAGGTGTGACACATGTATATAGCTAAACACAGAACCGACAAAACTGAAAGCTTGAGATCCAAACTACAACTGAATTTTAAAATATGCCTATCAAGAATTAGTCTGGGTGAGGGGGTGGGAGGGAAACTGAAGACATTGGTGGAGCAAAGTTGGCACTAGCGATGGAATTGGTATTAGAACACTGTATTCCTAAATCTCAGCTATGAATAACTCTGTAAGTCATGGTGCCTTAATAAAAAATTATATAAAAATTGAAAAGTAAGGAGAATGAGAAAAGGACAGAGAAGTTTCAGAGACAAGGACAAGGAAGTACATAGGGCAAGGTCCACGGTGTCCTGAGCATAGGAACTTCAGTTTGCATGAAGATTTTGTAGAGCATCCTTTGGTCAGGTGGGAACATTCACCAACCCTCAAGCTTCCTAATAACTGTATACTTTTAAAGTTTTTATGGAGAGTTAATAGCATAGGTATAATTGATAATTAACTCCATTTCCAGTTCCTTTGCTCTCGAGAGAAAGGAGGTGGGCTAAAAGTTTTATGTTTCTAATAATGCTTTGGTTTTCTAGTGACCAATCATCCTGAGAACCCTCATTAGAGGAAAAGATGATATCATAATTCAGGAAATTGCAAGACTTTAGGAACTTTATCCCAAGAGCCCTGACCAATGACAAAATAATAACAGAAACTAAAGTGCAGAAAACAATATAAATTTGTTATCTCAGCAGACTGTGGTTATACATATACTTGTAAGGAGACATGAGGCTCATGCAATGATTAATATATTTTAATTTTGTTTATTTATTTTTGTCCTTTGAGCCACACCAGGTGGCATTCAAGTCCTACTCCTGACTCTGTTATCAGGGATAACGTCTGGCATCGGCTCAGAAAACCTTATGGGGTGCTGGAGATTGAACCCGGGTCAGCCTTATGCAAGGCAAGCACTCTCTTTGTTGTACTATTGCTCTGGCTCCAATTTATAACTTTCTTAGTTGATAAGGAAAAAAATCATATTTTGATAAGAAAAAGAATCATATTTTTGATGGTGAAAAATATTTTTGATGAGAAAACCAAATGAAAGTAGACTTGGTTTTTATTTGTTTGAAGTTCATCATTTTACATTTTTAAAAAGCAGCACATGGATTATACATAAATGCCACTTCCTGGACAACAAAACCACATCAATCCAATCATTGCTTTCTGAATAATGCATATTATCAGCATGAAACAAAGTATGCAGTCCTCTGCACTTGTTGGCAACAAAAAAATACTAAAAAGACTTTATATGAATTGTTAAAGCCATTTTTTGGAGTAGAATAAGAGTGATAAATTATTTTCAGGAGAAAACTAATCTATAAATGTATTCAGAGAGATGCTATTTGGGTAGCTTTCATTTCACACTCATAAAATTTCAGATTAAGAAAAATAGTCACTGTTGAGCTGAGACATAAAATTGACTATCACTGTCTCCCCGTTGCTCATCGATTTGCTCGAGCGGGCACCAGTAACATCTCCATTGTGAGACTTGTTGTTACTGCTTTTGGCATATCAAATACACCATGGGTAGCTTGCCAGGCTCTGCCGTGTGGTCAAGATACTCTCGGTAGCTTTCCCAGCTCTCCGAGAGGGGCGAAGGAATCAAACCCAGGTCAGCTGTGTGCAACGCAAATGCCCTACCCGCTGAGCTATCGTAAACATATTTTGATAAATCATAAAAATTACAATTGAATCATAATAGTAAATAAAATTGAATAAAGTATAAAATATTTACTGGACTGGAGTGATAGCACAGCGAGTAGGGCGTTTGCCTTGCACGTGGCCTACCCAGGTTCAATTCCTCCATCCCTCTTGGAGAGCCCGGCAAGCTACTGAGAGTATCCCATCCACACGTCAGAGCCTGGAAAGCTACCCGTAGAGTATTCAATCTGCCAAAAACAGTAACAACAAGTCTCACAATGGAGACGTTACTGGTGCCCACTCAAGCAAATCGATGAGCAACGGGATGACAGTGATACAGTGTGATACAGTGATGAAATATTTACTTGTATTTATATTTCCCTGTTAATTTTAAAAGCCATACTAGTTTTCTTAGTAAATATAAGAAGCAATTTTACATTTATGCGTTATGAATCTTCTTTATTTTCTTTTTAATTCTAACGTAAGATACAAAACTTACAAAAGATCAAAGACCTATTCAACTTCAAATTCTTTGATATTTTCATTCTCTTTTATAAAAATATAAAGCTTACTTAGAGTTAAATAGCAATAGAAAAATTAAAATATGGAATCCTTATATTTGTCTTATTGTTCAAATAAAACCTTATGAAAGATACTGGATTTTATCTCAAATACAGTGTATGATTATGATGACATCTGCATGGGATGATGGATATATCAGAAAAAATAAGAAAAAATGAATTTTTACACAAAGTGTTTTCTTTTTCATTCCATGCTAAGCTCTGTGGTAAAGTGAAATTCACAGGAAAAACTAGGCTAACTTTTCTTTCAGATTCCTAGAAGATTAAAGGTACCTCAGAGTAAACAACACCACCGCTGGGAAGAATGTCAAATACATTCAATTTAGAAAGTTGGTTGATGAGTTTGAGAATTATGAAAGCAGGAAGACAGAGATGGAGAAAAATGTCAAGTTGTTTATTTAACTTTATCAAATCATAGGTATATACTAACTTTATCTCTTTTCTATTTTTTTCCCTCTGCTCTAATAGATAACGTGAAAGGTCTTATGTACAAATGGTTTACCCCAGGTTCTACTGTGATGTGAGAAAAATCTCGCTAGAGGGAAGACGTTTATGTCTCAAAGGGTTTCCAAATGAAGGAGAGGAAACTTCAGACAACATCTTTCAATTACCTTTCACTTCTACTCTGGAAGAGGTTTTTCTAACACCGTCAGTAGATTAATTTATAGATTTGTGAAACTGGAATAAAAATGGTCCATGTTATGTGAATGTGACTGAAGGAAGCCTTAATGATCAACTGAGAAAATTCTTAAAATGCAAAGATTGTGATTTATGATTGCATATGAGGAAAATTGAATGTGCTTTGAATGATTTTTTAAGATATGACTCAACTAGACTATGCCAGAAGACCCTGCTTTGTGGTGGCCATCTCATGAGCTGATTCCTGCCTGCCTTTGGAGCTGCAATTTACCATAAAGATCCCTGGTTTCCTAGCCCATAAATCTATAAAATGCAACATAATTCTCTTTTACATGATACTCTTTTTGAAATTTCTCTTTGCAATTTTAAATCTCGATGACAGATCCTCAATTTCCAGACTCTAGTTAGGAAAACTTCTCCAGGAAGTCATACAATTATGTTAGATTTTATTATTCTTTGATCACCTTAAGTAGACTGTAAACTCTTTTTCAGTCACTTGTACATCCACTGGACAAAGATACAACTTTTCTATGTTAGTATTAAGTCCTGGTGGACAAGACACTGCATAGAAAGGTCATTGATCTCAGAGTCATTGAGAGGTTCTAATCTTTGATCTTTTTGGTAGCTTTGCTTAATCTGGATGGTTTACTAAATTGCCTGAGGAATCATAGAAAAAGAAAAAGTCTAAGGGATTCAATCTTGCTGAAGTTTAATTTTATCAGCTATAGAATAGGTATAATAATTGTCACTTCATGGGATTGTTGGAACAATAAAACACAGCAATACTGTGTGCTAAAGACAGTTTGCATTTTTACTGAAAAAGAAATATTTGAGTTTGAAGTGCAGGCAATCAGAATCAGGAGAAAAGCTCCTTTTTGTGATAACAAACTTTAATGTGGGGGAAAGATGATGCGGGCCGAATATAGACTAGAGACTGAACACAATGGCCACTCAACACCTTTATTGCAAACCACAACACCTAATCAGAGAGAGAGAACAAAAGGGAATACCCTGCCATAGTGGCAGTGTGGGGTGGGGGGAGACGGGACTGGGGAGTGGGGGAGGGATGTTGCGTTTAGTGTGGTGGAGAATGGGCACTGGTGAAGGGATGGGTTATCGAACTTTGTAAGGGAGAAACATGAGCACAAAAATGTATAAATCTGTAACTGTACCCTCACGTTGACTCACTAATTAAAAATAAACTATTAATTTTAAAAAAAAGAGAGAAAGATACAGACATAGAAAGATTGCACTCATATGTGGAATATAAAAAAAAAGAAAATTCTACGAACCTTTAAGGTTGCAGAAAGTAAAAACATGGTTGTGAGAACAAATATGGTATTGGGGGATAAGGGAGATGACCCTATGTATGGGAAAGCATGCTTTTCTTACAGAAGCCTGGGTTCTAGCTCTAGCACCACATGGTATGACAGGCAGCACCAATAGTGACGTTAGTATACTGTGCTTTGAGTAGCTCCATAAGCAAAACAAAATATTGGCGTTACTAATTCTGAAATATGTATCTTAAATTTTCTAAGATGATGTGATAATAAGAATTTCAAGCCAGATATTTTGAAAGGGAAATAATTGGTGAATCTTGATAGGTAGAGATAAATAACAGCCCATATTGTTATTGTGATGAAAAGAATCATATAGCACTTATAAAACATATTTGTACCAAATATCCAGATGGATAGAGCTACTGTAATATTGCTTACAAGTTTCTCAAACCAGTCCTTTGGTGGGGGGACTGGTTTAGAAAAATCGCAGCAAGTCAAATATCCATTCAGGATAGTAAAAAATATGGGGTATTTATATACAAATTGATTAAAAAAAGTGTTAGTGTTTTATCTGTAGGAAAATATATCCCTTGAAGACCCAAAACTTTGTCTTAAATACTTAGAGGATGTTATTGGCCCAGTTTTTAGACTATAGGTAGCAACATGCCAATCAAAGCTGTTTGGAATTGAGTCAACAACATATTCAGCCAAATAAAAATTTTAAATATTTTGAATAATCACAAATTTTTTATTACTAAATTTTACTAAAAATTTTGATCTCTCTTTTTGTCAGCAAACAGCTGAAGATGAGTAGAGGTTTTTTTTAATATAGATCTGTACCAATTTCTATTGTTCTCATTGTCTTCCCTACAATCTAAAGGGTAATCATTTTAATTTTTTTACCAATTCTATCCATGATTTTTCTGAAAGAGAATTATATTTTTTCATGTGTTTCTATTATTCCATTTTCACTCTCAAATTGCATCAATTCCTGACATTCAAAGTCAGAGCCCACATTTTAGTGCTGGATGAAGAACTAGCACATATAAGAATCTAGCTTGATGAAACAGCTCTCTAACAGAGGTGCTAAAGAGGAGTGAACTTGTATTTTCAGCATGTAGTCATTGATGTTAAGTTCTTTATAATTATGAACATTAAAGGAAAGGCTGTAATCTAAATGTCCCCTGTGGATATGTAAAGAAAAGGGAGCATATATTTACAATGGGATGTTATCCCTTCTTTAAAACAAGACCAGAGATGTATAGTGACTAGAGTTCTTGTCTTACATACAAATGACCAGGTTTGATTTCTGGCTCTATATATGGTCTCTTGATCTTCTCTAGGAGTGATCCCTGAATATAGTAGAGTTAAGAGGAGGTTCTGAACACCACCAGATTCTGCACCCAAACAAACAAAATAATGAAAGAAATAAAGAGAAAGAGAAAACAGGAGAAAGAAAGAAAGAAAGAAAGAAAGAAAGAAAGAAAGAAAGAAAGAAAGAAAGAAAGAAAGAAAGAAAGAAAGAAAGAAAGAAAGGAAGGAAGGAAGGAAGGAAGGAAGGAAGGAAGGAAGGAAGGAAGGAAGAAAGAAAGAAAGAAAGAAAGAAAGAAAGAAAGAAAGAAAGAAAGAAAGAAAGAAAGAAAGGAAGGAAGGAAGGAAGGAAGGAAGGAAGGAAGGAAGGAAGGAAGGAAGGAAGGAAGGAAGGAAGGAAGGAAGGAAGAAAGAAAGAAAGAAAGAAAGAAAGAAAGAAAGAAAGAAAGAAAGAAAGAAAGAAAGAAAGAAAGAAAGAAAGAAAGAAAGAATGGAGAGAGAGAAAGAAAGAAAGGGAGAGAGAGAAAGAAAGAGAGAAAGAAAGGGAGAAAGAGAAAGAGAGAAAGAGAGAAAGGAAGAGAGGAAGGAAGGAAGGGAGGAAGAGAGGAAAGAAGGGAGAAAGAAAGAAAGAAAGAGAGAGAAAGAAAGAAAGAGAGAGAAGAAAGAAAGAAAGAAAGAAAGAAAGAAAGAAAGAAAGAAAGAAAGAAAGAAAGAAAGAAAGAAAGAAAGAAAGAAAGAAAGAAAGAAAGAAAGAAAGAAAGAAAGAAAGAAAGAGAGAGATGGACGGATGGAGGGAGGGAGGGAGCGAGGGAGGGAGGGAGGGAGGGAGGGAGGAAAGAAAATAAAGAATTGGAGAGAAAAGAACATTCTGCCATATAGAACAGAGTCTTTAAGATGTTTTGCCACCTGACATTATTAGGTCAAAAGACTGCCCTGTTATATATGTTTGAGATAGATACAGAGATCGTAAATGGAAGGGTGGCTACCAGGGGCTGGAGGAGGAAAGTATAGGGGCCATAATTTAGTTGAATAAAGTTTCAGTCAGGAAAGTTGAATATTTACTAAAGATTTGATGTGCAGCATTGTGTCTAGGGCTAGCAATATGGGATTGCACACTTAAAATTTATTAAGAGGATAGTTCTAATATTAAAAGTGTAAAAAACATAATTTGGAATGCTGACTGTAGTAGTGCTGCATGAAAAAGTCTTATGTGTCGTAGGACCTTTCACCATGTGTACTACATTTCAGAAATAGAGTCATGACACCCACGCCACCACAAGTACTAGACAACTACTGTGGGTAAACTAGAAGGTAGTGATAGCATAGTGTAATATTTAGCCTCCTCTGAGCACAACATAAAAAGAAAAACAAATATTGTGTTCTCAGAGAAATAAGATTACACTACTAACTTGCTTTGTGTGACCAGGGCAGTGAGCAATTCTCAAATGGAGATCTAAATTTCGGGACAATGAAGCCTTGACAGACAAGGATGCTGTTATAGTATCTATATGTTTTATGAGATAGTTATTGCATTGTAATCTTTGGTTATTTGGTTACTATACTTTTCAGTCCTTTATTCTCTTTAAATTTACTGCTTAGATGCTTTTCATCTGCCAAAGTTCTACAAACCAATTTTGAGAGCTGGACTATACGGCTTAATAACAGTCTCTGTTCTGGACTCTTTTAAAGAATACTCATTGAGTTGATCCAGACAAAGAGAACATTTTAAAACACAGGGGTCATTCTCAGTGGTGTATGCAGTGAATAGAACTTGAATTCTTGAATATGTGTGTTAGGCATGTGCTCTACCACTTGAAATATCTCCCAGGACCATCATCTCATTTATAAAAGATAAAAATATAGAGAGATCCATAAGGGTTTGATTCTTTGATGCAATAAAAGGTGAAGATGATGCATTTTTTTCCACATTCAATGTCATATAAATTTTGGTAATAGCAAAATAGGGTTGCAATTCAGTGGTATATACTTCATATTTACTATGTACCATTTCTTGATTTTATTAAGGAAATGAAAATATTTTTTGCTAGTTTATTTTTGATGTCCTGTGTTTTTGGTCCCTAGATATACTAAAAGTTTGTGACACAAGTCTCTAATACTTGATAACCTACAAATCTCTTTACTTAATAGGAATTTAATAGTCAGAGCTGAAGATGAAAAAACACAAACTAATATGCAAAATTGAAATTTGAAAACTCAGTGGCAATAAAGATTTCATTTCTCAGGACAATATTCAGACTGTCTCTCCTGACCTGATGTTGTTCAGTTTAAAAGGCATTATCTGATGGCAATAGAGCATTTAAAACCATTTTGTTGTGGATTTATGAGAATGTTCTTTCCCACGGGGCCAATTGTTCTTCTTTTTGGAGCGCTTCCTCATTTGGGCATAAGAAAAGGTTATAAAACCTCTGATGAATTATTAACCATTACCAATTAAAGGGTCTACATTGGAAATGATAATGTCAAAATATTTGCAGAACACAAGACAATTTATCTCTACTACACAAGTCAAAAGTTTATTCAACATACATGACTGGAAATATGAATTTATCAGTTTTGTTCGTTGATATTATTAAAGTGAATGGAATGCAACAAACATTTTAAATAAATACACTTTTTTGTTGCTGTTTTGGGGCTTAACTTGGCTGTACTCATGATTCCTGGCTGTGCACTCAGGGAACTCTCCTGACAGGACTCAGGAGTTCTTATGTGGTTCTGGGATCGGACCCAGATTAGTTGCATAAAAGACAAGTGGCTTACCAACTGGACTATCTCTCTAGCTCCTTGAGCACATTTTCATCATGCTATACCTGAAGTATAGCCCTTCCTACCCAGATGTCCAGAATAGACCTTTCAAGATGTGTCACTTTAGTATGGAGACTATTTAGAACTGAGGTCAATGGCTTCTCTGCAGGCTTCCAGAGAAACTATGCCACTTCCATAACTATCTAGAATAATGAAGATTGGGAGGAGAGGGGAATGATCTGCTTCTAGAATTATCTCCAGAGTTAACTTTTCTACACCAAAGAAATATTTCTATATGGAAGCTCAAATATCTAGCTATAGAGAATCTGAATTTTGTTCCATAAGTTGTTTTTCTCTCTGGTTTTCAGATTGCACTAACTTTATTGCTTTATCAAATTAACCATTTCTAACTTTTAATTCTGAGTTAAATATTGAGTTTATTTTCAGCCAATGTTACTACTATTTTTTCTGTTGCTGTATTTTCAGCTCTCTACCCTCCATTTGATTTTTTTTTGTTTTTGATCATCTATTTTTTGGCTGAGTTTTTTTTTAATTTATTTCAAATGACATTGTAAGGTGTTAGTGAAGCATTTTATGGTGCTTTTTAAAAAACAAAAACCCTTGGAAGAGGATCCCAATATTTTATTATTTTAGATGTTGTATCAGTTGGTTGTTTTTCCACATCCACGTTGTGACTTTCTTTAATTATTGATATAGAAAAGATTTTTCATTATATTACTGGTATACTATCAATCATATTAGGAGTTTCTTGGTTCTACTGAAGTCTTTTTAGTGGTAGTCACCCTGGCTAAGTTTAGAAGTTGATTTTGTTTTACTTTCATAGACTGTTTAGTAACTTTTAAGAGAATGTTGGTGTTAGTTTTTAGTATATCAGATGCCACTGGAGCTCTATTGGTTTCTCCTAGTGTTACCTAAAAAATCCCAGGCTGGATTATCCAGTCTTAGTGCTGAAAGACTTTAGGATTCTAGTAGTTGGACCCATTTCCTGTTTTGTAATCTCAAAAGAGTGAATACAGGGAAAATCTCAGACCTGACAGTTCTGAAGAACTTCCTTGATGGTCTCTTTTTTTCTGTTAGATCCCTCATCTGCTCGTCCTGGTATCTCTGGCCCAGGGAAGTGATGAAGTAGTTTCCAATGTACTTCTGAACAGGTTGAGTGTAAAAAACTATTGCACGCTGAAGGACGTTTGCACTCGAGGGCTCTCTGGGTAGCTCTGTCTCACCGCCCGCTTTCGGTGCTCTGGAACCGCTGTGTATGGACTGGATTGGGACGGCTGTTGGTCAAGGACAGATGAAGGAAGAACGAGGACCAAGCTGGTTGCTGATTAGTTACCGTTTATTCAATCTTCCATCTTTATCATCTCCTGCACTCCTAGCTCTGTCCTCTCTCTGGATCTACTGCAGCCTTCTCCTTTACTAGTCTCTCCCCCTACATGTCTCTCTCCACCTTGCCCTCTAGGCTACACACAGCCAGGGAGCAAAATCAACATAAGAAAGCCCTTCCTGAGGGCTGTCAGGTTCAAAGGCAACACTACCTAAGGGCATTCCAAAGCCCTTCCTGACCCTTAAGGTGTTTTTCTCTTTTCCTTAGTCCAAACACTCATTAACATCTTAATACTAGTTGTTTTTGCATGGACATAGCAAGAGATACATTGAGGCTTGCAAGGCAGCTCTCCTGGCAACATTTTGCCACAGACTCAGACTACAGCACTCTGGCCAGATTAATCATTACTAACCCTAGTAGGGTCCAAATCTAGTTATCACTGTTTGGATCATGACAGCATTTGTCCATGACCAAGCTCTTAACTTATAGTTAAGCATTAGGCACTTTGGCCAGGCCCATCTCATTGCCAGGGTAGCATACAACTCACCGCTTGCCCTGGGTCCATCCCATCCCTCGTTGGGACCCTGCTTTTGGGGGTGCTAGGAAGTAAGGGCAGCTGAGGCTTAGGTGAGAGAACAGACGCCCAGGAGGAAACTATCATGTAGAGTCAAATGACTCCCAGGTTACAAAAGCATAGCATTTGTTGTCTTCCTGTGTCCATACAAAAAAGACATTGCTCTGAATAAACTATGCAAAGGACTCAAGGAGAAGAGAAAAACAATATTTACAAGTCAACAGAACATTAAGAAAGAAGCTACAAATAAACACAGAGGAATGGGAGCACTGTGGTGGGAGTAACCCAATAAACCTAAACTACCTGAGGCTATGTTACCCTACAGTTGAGGTTATGGGTCTCTGCACACCTGTCCCATATAAACACTATTTGAATATTGTCTTTAATAGTCATATATGAGGTAATAATTTTAATTATGACTAAGAAACCTCATATTCTTTCATAGGTATAATATTTCTCCTTGTCTTCTTACATTATAAAATAATGATGCTTTGGGGCTGGAGTGATATTACAGCGGGTAGGGCATTTGCCTTGCATGCGGCTGACCCGGGTTCGATTCCCAGCATCCCATATGGTCCCCTGAGCACCGCAGGGAGTGATTCCTGAGTGCAGAGCCAGGAATAACCCCTGTGCATTACCAGGTGTGCATCAAAAAGCAAAAAAAAAAAAATGATGCTTAGAGTGTTTATGTGTTGATGACAAGTTACAGAGAAGCTCGAGGTGAATTACATGGTTTTACCAAGATTATCAATTTGGAAATAGTAGACAAAGTAGACATCAAATTTTTTAGAAAAACTATAATTGCAATTAATTTCTCCAATTTTATAGAGCATAATCCCTCACCTATGCTGTACCAATATTATAAAAATTAATTTTTAGCATTTTAATGTTATTCAGTATTATAGATAAATGATCTAGTAACCTATAAGAGACATTGAGGAAACTTAAATGCAAGAAATAAAGAAATGCATTTGAAAAGACCATATACTGTGTAAAACCAACATCACTACATTCAGAAAAAAAGATACTAAGAAGAATAATATAAACATGATTAGTGACCAAGAACTGGGGTAAAGTGAGGAATGAATAGCACAACAAAGAGGATTTTTTAGGGCATTATTGTATACTATTCTGTACAATAATGGTGCATGGGTATCATATATACTTATACAAATACATAGAATATAGAAATACCAAGAGTGTAGCCTGATGAAGTAAATTAGGAATTTTAATAATAATTGATATAATAATTTAATAATAATTATTTTTCAATGTAGGTTCATTTATTGTAGAAGATCTACCATTTTGATGGGGCTTGTTGATGCTGTGAAAGGGCTATGTGTGGAGAGGGACTATAGAATTTTCTGTATTTTCTTTTTTTTTTTTTTAATACATTTTATTGAATCACCATGTGGAGGGTTACATAGTTCTCTCAGGATTATGTCAGTTATACAGTACTCAAACAGCGTTCCCTTCACCCGTGCCCATATTCCATCACCAACCACCCCATTATACCTCCCGCCCCCTCCCGCTTCCCCAGTCCCCGCCCTTGAAAGTGATAAATTTCACTTGTTTACGCTTTATCTTGGTTACATTCCATGTTTCAACACATAACTCACTATTGTTGCTAGGGTTTCCCCCCAAAAAAGAAAAGACAGTCCTATTGTCAAGGAAGCATTTGATGGCTCTCCATTGCTGACAATGTAGAGATATTAAGTCCCTCTGTTTGTTACATAACTTTTCTATTTCCCCCCCCCCTCGTTCCGCACCACCGAGTTCACGCCTGTTTAGTAATCACCACGCTGCCTGACAAAGGAAAAAAAAAAACGAAAAAGATGGTTATTTCCCGGCGGTTATTTGTGCCGCCATGCGAGATCGACCCCGGAGGCAACTGAACCACTTTGAACATGAACGGCGTCCCCAAAATACCTCCAAACTGTGTGCTCAGAGCTACCGGCCCAGGCGCTGCCGGCGGGGTATGGTCTTTTCTCTCTCAACTCTTTCTTTTTGAACGCAGCAAGGCAACAGCCGGTTTTTAGACTATGCAGGAAGCCCAGGAAAGCCGATGGGGCAGGACTTCCGGATCCGCCCTGTGCCTAGGATATTTAAGCACAGAGCCATGTGGGGACGCTCCTTTGTGCCGCCATGCGAGATTGACCCCGGAGGCAACTGAACCACTTTGGACACAAGCGGCACCCCCAATTTTCTGTATTTTCAACTCAGTTTATTTTTATAATCCCAGGCTCCTAATTTTCCTATTACAGAATAGGTATGTGCATGTTAAATAAGGGAGTAAATAAAAAAGTTAAAATTATACCTATTTGTAAAATATCATGTAATTTAGCAGCTATGGGGATAAACTTGATTATGAAACTTAAAATAGAGTTCATTAATAGTCTACCTTTAAAAAATCTTCACTCATTTTCCCATTAAGAAAATATTTTTAATTCAATGAAAGTTATATTTATTAGACTACATGTCTCTATAGTTGATGTCATAGATAGAGAAATGCTATCATAAAAGTAAAATTAGGAATATCAGAGCCCATGTATACTCCTTTGATATGCTTCATTTATGCTACTCTCTTACTTCCTATTTTTATTCTTTTATTTAATGAGTCATCTTGATAGCTGCAAATTCAAAGAACACTTTAAGATTGCTTATAATTCTCCCACTTCAAGTAAGAGATAGAAGTTTCCTATGTACCTCTAAACAGTTTGGAAACATATTTCCAGTGCTAATTGTGGAGCCATAGCACAGCGGGTAGGGCATTTGCCTTGCACATGGCCGACCCTGGTCCGATTCCTCTGCCCCTCTAGGAGAGCCTGGCAAGTTACCGAGAGTATCCCACCCTCACAGCAAAGCCTGGCAAGTTACTCAGGACATATTCAATATGCCAAAAACAGTAACAACAAGTCTCACAATAGAGACATTACTGGTGCCCGCTCAAGCAAATTGATGAGCAATGGGAGGACAGTGCTACAGTGCAGAAGATAGGTTTCAGGAAAGAGGATAATATACAGCAAACTTGACAATGCAAATGTAATATTTTTTTCATTTTAAGTTACTCTGAAATTGGAGAATTTGTTAGCACTTGACCTAGAACTCTGATTCTCTAACCTGAAAAAAACAAAGCTGTTTCTGTTTGTTTTAATTACTTGTATATTGAAGAGGAAATGTGTCAGGGAATCCTGCTGGCCCAGTTTCATTTGCGCATTCATCAAGCCATGTGCTATGTGCTTGGCCTCATTTCAGGAGAAATGTGCCTGTGGTTACTTTCTAAGTTAATGTGAACTTGGGCATGAGCACTGTATTTGTTGTGGATTGGAACAAGGGATGTGTTGGAGAAAACCCAGTTCTATTTTTGCCCTTTTTACTGACTTAAGATGTAATCTCAGATTTTTCCCTGGTCTCAGTGCCCTTACTTATGCTCTGCTTTTCCAGTTAGTGATCATAAATAAGATAATTAAGTATTACTTGATAGGAAAATAAGTGTTCTGCTGTAGGAAAACAAACAAATAAACAAAACAGCTCATCTTTGTGAGCCTCATAAAAATTATTTTCAAAAGGAACACAAGTATTGAACATGTCAGTGGTATGTTAAAATAATCCTGCTGGTGACTGTGACATTGCTCCTTATATTATTACCTTTAATGATGACTTCTTGGTGCTTTATTAAAGAAATGCCCTGTTTGGAGTCTAACTAGATATGTCATTGCAAAGCAACATAAAGGGAAGAATGGAACTATTATATAAATAGACATGTTATCACTCTCTCTCTTTCTGTCGTGGTGTGCGTGTGTGTGTGTGTGTGTGTGTGTGTGTGTGTGTGTGTATGTGTGTGTGTGTATGTGTATGTGTGTGTTTGACTCCTGAATCAGCAATCAGGAATAACTCCTAGTGATACTTGGGAACTATGTGGGGTGCCAGGGATTGAACTGGGTTGGCCACATGTATGTCAAGCATCCTACCTGTTTTACTATCTCTATAGTCCTCATTTTCTATTTTCTAATGAATGTGTATTAATTGAACTTTTTTTTCATTTTGTTGGCTTCAAAATTGGCATTGATCATCATTAGCCAGACTGGATTTGAAATACTAAATGAAAGATATAAGTGAACTTTGGCATAAAATATACCTTAGACCATGTTTAAAAATTATCTGTAGTACATAGACTCCAAGTTTGAATTTTGACTACTATGCATAAAAATAAAAGTAGATTTGAATTTTTTATTTATGTTCATATAATTCATCTCTACCTGTAGCCATTGACATTGTCTGGCCATGGCTAACCAAACTCACCTGCCCTTCATATCCTTAGATTTATAGGATGTTATTATCTCTTACCAGAATTGTGTTTCGTTACAACAGGCACTTAATTGGAAAATATAGACTCTTAAAACCTGAAAATATTGACTCTCAATCATTTTAACACAACTTACATTTCTGATCCTCTGTTTCAGTTGAGGAAGAAAGAGAACTAACTTGATTAAGACAATATATTAGTTTCACACAATAATCATATATGAAACTATGTATCTTGATTCCTAATTCATAGTTGTATTGTTTACTATATCAGTGCCATAATAAAGCTTCTTATTTATCCCCTGGAAGAGAATCTCTAGAGCACGGCTGGGTGTTGACCAAATACCCACCCTTCCAAAAGAGAAACTTACTTTAATTTTCAAGGGTATACATTACGTTTATTATGGAAATGCTTAAATTTAAGAAGTATACATACAATTTGATGAAACATCATAGGTCAGGAATCAAACTGAATGTGTCAAGATTGTAATGGTCAAGATGTGTAATAACTTAGAAAAATACCACTTTACATAAATCCTCCATTTCCCCAACTATATGCTAATAAGATAACTTAAACTCTTCCATTTTTTTGTGGGATGGTAAAATGAGTTAATTATTGCAATGTAGTTCATGGTACCATTAAGCAAGTACTAAATGAAAGCAAGGAGTACAGAGAAAAATTAATTTTTTTTTTCTTTTTGTGTCACACATGGTGATGCACAGAGGTTACTCTTGGCTTTTGCAGTCAGGAATTACTCATGGCGGTGCTCAAAGGACCATATGGGAATTGAACTGCATGCAGGCAAACACTCTACCCACTGTGCTATTGGTCCAGCCCCAGAAAAATAAGTATTTTTTAATCCTATAATATTTTTGTATAAATTAAATTAAATTACAAAGATATATCTAAGTTTATGAGCATTCTTAAAACTTGAGCACTGAAGAGCTGAAGACACAGCACAGTGGCTAGGACATCCCATAAGTTCTCCTGAACTCCTCCCGGAGCGACCCTTATGGACAGAGCAAGGAATAAGTCCTGTGCACCAAGTGTGACACAGAACAGAACCAACCAACCAAACAAAAAACTTGAGCATTGAATGTTATTTTTAAAATAAGTTTCAAAAAGTTGAAAGAAAACAAACTCCAAAAAATAAGTGAAAAGTTTCTTGAATATTTATTTAACGTAGATTTCAGGAGTAAAGTCTAGAACAAATATTACAAATATTTAAGGACATTTAAAGGGACATAATAAATCTAAATTTGAAAGAGAAAAGAACTGAAAAGGTGACAGTGAGATTTCAGTGACAATGCCAATGTTAAATTTTCTTTTTAGCAACTATAATCCCCCAAATTTCATCCTTGTACTTTATTATTTGTTTCAGTGCCTTTCAGAATACAGAAAGAAAGAAAATACACTAACCAAGTATTCTCGCAGATTAAATGAATACAGGGTTTTGCATTTCCTCATTTTAGCCCTCTGTCTGAGTTCACTGGGTAAATAGTATTTAATTTGGGCCACCTTTACATTCCAAAATACAATTCCAAAAATGTTTTAGTAAAGGGGCTTTTCCACATTGTCCATCACCTCTCCAACCAGTTACCACTTCCTCTGCCAGGCTCAAGTGATTCAGTCTTTCTTGATCTCACCTTCTGCCTAGATACAGGCTGGTGATGTGCACACACTCAAATCTCAAGCATAGCGTCAGCAAATAATGAAATTTCAAGCCACATTCCCTCCTTGTTTCCAGTTATTTTCATCTTGACCATTACAAAGTCTGTGCAGGAATTTCCAATGTAGAATATGAGAACATACTGGCTAAAGTATTTCACAAATTAAGTATGTTCACTTCCCTTTCTATTGCATGAATTTTAAGTATAGGGACATCTAAACTGCTCCCTACACATTTTCCATAATTATGAACATTGAACTCTATAAAGTTAATCTTCATTAAAAAAATCACTTATTTCTCACTTGGAGAACTAAATAGGAACTTATATGAGGCATTAGGATTTAATGTAATCATTTTACTCTGAAAGAAATAACTTAGTAGTCTCTGTAATGTATTTTTGTAGTGTATTTCCCCAGGAAATTGAATACTAAATAATATATATGCAAGTGAATAAGCAGAGAATGAAAATGGTGCTAATATTTTATGATAATAGTGTTGTGTGCTCTATGTCTGCATTTCTTTTGACTTTGTCCATTAAAACAGAACCTCAATTTTACCACAGGCAAATGCTCACTTTTATGGCATATTCTTTGCATTCACATTCTCTTATCTTTTTCTATTCTACTTCTATATCTTCCTTTTCTAGAGGTTTTTTAATTTGATTTTTAAAATTGAATCACCGTGAGAACAGTTACAAAGCTTTCCAATTTAAATCTCAGTCATACAATGATCAAACACCCATCCCTTCACCAGTGCACATTTTCCACCACCAAGAACCTCCTATCCCACCCCTCCCCCTGCCTGTGTGGCAAATGATTTCCCGTTTACTTTCTCTCCACTTTGATCACATTCAATGTTTTGACAAAAAAATCCACCATTATTATTCGGCATTTTCCCCAACAATCAGACCTGCTGAAAAGGCATCATTAGATAGTTTGTTTTCTATTGCTGGTTATGAAGAGCATATGATGAGCTATTTTGGATTTCTGTTATTTTAGTAATAAGTCTGCCAAATTCCTCTGGGTTCCGAGGTTGGTTTGTGTGCCTCTGGGATCATGGCCATTCAGGAGCCAGAGGAGCTGGTTCTACCTCCCTATCCCATAAGGTCCCAGTCTCGTCACTGCAGTCTCATAGCTGGCTGTCCAATAGGCTCTGAAAAGGTGGCAACCACTGTGCCGATGGAGGGAAAAGAAGGACGGGACAAACACCTTTACCCACTCAGGGTGGCACTGCACCATAGTTTAATGCTCTGTTCAGATGCATTTCTGCCAAAAGCTGCTGGGTTCCAGGATTAGTTTGTGTGCCTCTGGTATCATGGCCGTTCAGGAGCCAGAGGAGATATCTTCCTTTTTGTTCCAATCTTTGCATGTATCTTTTCCTTTTGTAATAGTGCTGTATGAGATACTAAAATACTTTTTAAATTAAGCATAGGTCAGTGAATGGTGAACACATAGGATTCTCATTGTAATCTGTGGATTTAATGTACACTCACATTTGAGTTTTTAAATTAATAAAAAACAATCTCACTTCACTTGATATGAATATACCTCTAAGACAACCGATGCTAAATGTATTTGGTTTTGTGTGTTGCTAGTTTTGATCCAGTTTCCTTGTTATATTCTGACATAGAGAGCAGACATGGTTCCTGACCTCATGAGATGCACATTATTTGTAAATTATGTGTTAATTATTAACTAATTATTATCATCATTAGTATTTTCTCTTCAATATGTTTTTTAAATACTTTGTAATGCCTTCAACATACTAACATGTTTATTTGAATTTGCAGTATGTGTTGGCACTTAAATTATACTTGTTAGAATACATCCTGCCACAATAATCTTCTTGTTTTGGGATAAAAGTACTATTATTGCTGATATAATTATTGATTATGATTATGCCTTCTTTCATAGATATTCATCTCCATTGTTCAAATGATTTTTTTTACTAATTATAATGAATTTTTCTTAAGGATCATAGATACTTTCTGTTACCTTGCAAATAATAGCTAACACTCAACTATTAAAATAAATAAGTTTACTATGATGTATATATATGAATGTATGCTAATTTGAATATGTATCTGTTTTATTAAACATTTGTAAATAAGCAGTTAAATCTTTATTCTCTTAGTCACACATTTCCCCCTTAAATAGCTTTTTTCCTTTCCTCCTGATTAGAACATTTAATATCTGCATGCTCATGGGCTCAGTGGGTTACAGGCTTTAAATCTACCCCCTAACATTATTTCTTAAAAGCTTTTGGTAAGCACATAATTGCACAAGGCATGGGGTACATATGGCTGCACCAAAAGATCGGCACATTTAGAGTTTCTAAGTTTCATTTTCCCTAATCATTTTCCCTAAGGTTTCATAGTCACTAGAGACTATTCTTATGCCACACTGATAGAAATAAAATGCCATGTTTTGTTTAGTAGAAGAGCTTTGCAATGTATATAAACACATGGATTCTTCCACACTAATAGATGTACTAAACCAACTATTTTATTTTTCTGGTTCTTTGTCTTCCATAGTATTTTCTATTGTCTTTGTCCCTGACCATGAATCTCATTAAAGAAAAACTTAAGTATTTGAATATTTGGGGAGGAGTAAATTCTTAGAATATTAGGCACAGGTTTATTTTTTTTATTTTGGTGGAATGCCTTGCGGTGCTCAGGGGTTACTCTCATCCTCGTGCTTGATCTGCTCTCAGCAATGATGGAGCGACAACATGGTGTTGCCAGGGACCCACCTAGATCTCCAATTTACAAATAATTCACTAAGTTCTTCGAGCCAGCTCTCTTCTCTGACTCTCAGATTTAATTCTTACTCAATTATTTGATCAAATCCATTTGAAAATAATCTGCTCAATGCTTATGGTTTAAGTTCTTAAAGGTGCCCCATCAGACCTCACAGCCTGTTGTGTATACAGACCCTTAGTTCCCTTTCTCTGATGCTTATCTTCCTCCTACAGGATATTCTGTCCATTAAAACTTTCATTTTCTTTTTAAAATCTTTTTTAAATTTTTATTTTAATTTTATTGAATCACTGTAAGATAATTACAAGCTTTCAAGTTTGGGTTACAATCACACAATGATCAAACACCCATCCCTCTGCCAGTGCACATTCCCCACCACCAATCTCGCCAGTATACTCCCCCTTTCCCACCATCCCAATGCCTCCATAGCAGATAATATTCCCCATATTCTCTCTCAGTTTTGGGCATTATGGTTTGGAATGCAGATACTGAGAGGTTATCATGTTTGGTCCATTATCTACTTTCAGCACACATCTCCCATCCCAACCAATTCCTGCAACCATCATATTCTTAGTGATCTCTTCTCTATTTCAGCTGCCTTCTCCGCTCTGCTCATGGGGATGGGTTCCAGCTATGGAGCAATATTCCTGGCCCTTGTATCTACTGTCCTTGGGTGTCAGCCTCATATGATGTTATTTTATACAGTTCTTCTATGTCTGTCCCTCTCTTTCTGACTCATTTCACTTAGCATGATATTCTCCATGTCTATCCATTTATAAGCAAATTTCATGACTTCATCTCTCATGACAGCTGCATAGTGTTCTCCTGTGGATGTACCACAAAGTTTCTTTAACCAGTCATCTGTTCTAGGGCACTTGGGTTGTTTCCAGGTTTTGGCTATTGTGAACAGTGCTGCAATGAATATATAGGTACAGATGGCATTTCTACTGTGCTTTTTTGCATCCTCGGGATATATTCCTAGAAGTGGTATTGTGGGGTCATATTAAAGCTCAATTTCTAGTTTTGAAAGACAGTCCATATTGTTTTCCAAAAAGGTTGGACCAGTTGACATTCCCACCAGCAGTGAAAGCATCCCTTTTCCCCCACATCCACGGCAGCACTGGTTGCTTTTGTTCTTTTGAATGTGTGCCAGTTTCTATGGTGTGAGATGATATCTCATTGTTGTTTTCATTTGCATCTTCCTGATGACTAGCGATGTGGAGCATTTTTTTCATGTGCTTTTTGGCCATTTGTATTTCTTTTTTGAGGAAACTTCTGCTTATTTCTTCTCCCCATTTTTTAAATTTATTCTTTTATTGAATCACCATGTGGAAAGTTACAAAGTCTCAGTTACACAATGCTCGAACATCCATCCCTTCACCAGTGCACATATTCCACCACCAAGAATCACAGTATACCTCCCCCTCACTCCCCCCCACCTCCCTAGCCCCCCACCCCACCTGTGTAACTGATAAATTTCACTTCACTTTCACTTTACTTTGATTATATTCCATATTGAATGTAATCTTCTCCCCATTTTTTGACGAGGTTGGAGGTTTTTTCTTGTACAATTATATTAGTGTCTTGTGTTTCCTGGATGTTAATCCCTCATCAGATGTTTATTGGGTAAACAACTTCCATTTTCTCAATATCAACATATCTATAAGTCTCATTTTCTTTTATTCCTCTCCCAGCCCAACTAAATCCCAGCATGGATTTCCCTATTTTGTTCTTTTAATCACTCTAAAATGCTAATATCTTGAGAGCTTCCTACTTTTTCATCATACAACTTAGTCACAAAATAGATGGATTCTTTTATAAAAATCTCATGTCTTTACATCAAGTTGATTTACTTCCTGGTTCTAATGCCTCCCTCCCCCCGACCCGGTTTAGGTTCCTTATGATTCAAGTCTGGAATACTGCCAATCTCTTTGTTTGATAGGGAGTTGCTCTGTTCCACTGATCAAAACTTCTCTTAAAACTCCCTTTGAATTAACTGACTGTCACAGCACAAAGACACTTATGCTTCCGACAGCTAGAACCATACAATTATTTTCTAAAAAAGCAAATAAATTGCAATCTCCTTGAGAAATGGGACAACTCCTGATGCATATTGTATATTCACACACTCATCACTATGATTGTGCCTAATTTATGATCAAGCTCCTTCTGAAGTCAAAATGCTTTTATTCAGCTATAATTTGTGCATCTCTATCTGAGAAAATTAAAGATAATATTCAATGAATTTTTACAAAGCCTCTTTCTCATGGATTTCTTATTTCTGTGAATTGTTCTATCTTTCAACTCAGTCACAAAACCCCAAAACATCAGCTCACTGTTTAGTCTTCCTCTACCTTTGTGCCAACTCACTCAGGCAGTAGACCTTGAAAAGAGTCACTCTAGTGTCTCCTTAAATTTCCATAAATCATCCTTTGAACAATCATCTTCAAACACATTTCTCACTTTGATTGTTATAGTAATCCTAACTATGACTCTTTGATTTTAAACTTTCTCCCTCAAATCTATTTTCAACAATGCCCTTTTAGAAATCTTTGTACATGAGAGGACTGAGTCTATAGCTTCATTTTCTATAAGGCTATCACAGTTTAATAATCAAGTTTAAACTCTATAGAAAGACATCAAAGACTTATTTACTGAACCTCGGACTCTTTCCATTTCTATCCACTACTTCAAACTACTACAGTAGTGATAGTATTAATTATCCAAGGATCTTTGACCTGAGCAAATTGTGAAAGCCAATTATGATAGTCCTGAGTTCTTTTCTCTAGTGATTATTTAGTAAAGGTCAAGTAACCCAATTTTGGCCAAATGGGATGTGACAGGAAATCTGTTGGTACTATTCTTGGGTAATTTTCTTACCTAAAAGATAGATCTACAGGGCCAGAGAGATAGTACAGTGGGTAGCACAAGCATACTTGCCTGTAGAGAGTCAACCGAAGTTTGATGCTAGGCATCCCCATAAAGTCTCCTGAGCACCACCAGGAATAATTGCTGGGCATCAAGGGGTATACCCTAAAAAACAAAAACAGACAAATAAATAAACTCATGATAAGTCCACAAGGAAAAGATAGTTTCTTTATGCTTCTGGCATTGTTCTGGCTAAAATTACTGCTTGGACTTTGCATGTTCATCTCAGTACTAGTGTCAATATATCAATAAAAAATGGAGGACCAAAGCATGAAAACTTTAGTATATCATTTTAGGGGACTTGGTGCAGTCTGGTCAAATAACCTACTTATGGTACTACTTCCAGATGAAATGGTACATTTCCCTATTGCATAGATCAACTCAAATTTGGGTTTTCTCTAATTTATAGACAATGAAATTATGATAAAAATATTCCTACAAACATCCAGTGATTTAATTTCCCTTCTGTTTGTGCACAGACTACTAGCCATCATGTTTTAAAAGAAAGTCAAAACATTTCCATTTTTTCAAAATACAGATAATAAAATTCCTTTTCTTAGGTGAATTTTAGCATTTATTGCAATGTTTAAAATTACTGATTCATCCCATCCAGTGGCTTTGTTATAGCACATAAATCATCGACCTTTCCTCTCCATGGTTTTTAAAAGTTATTTAAGCTGTACATTTATTTGAAAATTATTTATTGAGTGCCCAGTGTATGCCAAGCATTGTTATAGTTACTGTCTTATAAGGCCAAATCCAACCAATAATTTCCTTACCATTGTAGAGTTTAAATTCTAGTAGAAAGGAAATCAATGGACAAAGAAGTATATAAACTATATAATAATGTTAAGGAGATTGTGGTAGAATGAAGATCAATAAGCCATACAGGGTATTTTCTGAGAAATTCCTATGTGAAATAAGGGAGGAAGCATGTGATGTCTGGGAGAAGAAAGGTGAAAAAGCTCTGAGGGACAAAGTCTTGATGATCTGAGAAGCCGCAAGATGTCAGTTTGGCTGTAATAGAGTGAGAGGGAAAGTGTTATGGGAGATAAAACTGAGGCCATAGGCTAAGGACAGAAATCTTATAGGCAGAGGTATTTAGATTTTGTTCAGTATTTTCAACAGTATATGGTATGATTTGAGTTGGAGTTTCAACATGTTGCATGGCCTGTGTCTAGAGTGCTGTACGGGAGGAGAGTAGAAGCAGGAGACTAACCCCCTGGTTCAGGAGAGAGTTAGTTGGTGAATCGGAATAGATATGCAATTGCTAAGAGACTGTCCATGTTTACTCCTTTGCCATTGATAGCAGCCCTGGATTCCTGATCCAATACTCTCTTCTACACTGTGCCTCTGCAGCTACTGGACTAGATGTTGCCATCCATCTTGAGGAAACCGTGAAAGGCATTATTTACTGACCTATTGAACAATCTCTACTGTAAAATACTACTGAGATATGAAAGAGTTACATGAGAAGCAATAGGAAGAGAAGTTGGAAGGACCACAAGGAAGTAAGCATGAGTGATAAAGGTGGCATGCATTAGTGGCAGAGTACCGAAGGTGCTGCAGTAGAAACAAGTTGATCGGGTCTCTATAAAAGTTGTAGTTGCTGAGTGGACTTCAAACTTCCTTTTTTTCAAACTCTGTGCACCAACAGTGGGACTTCTATTATCAAGATGCCTTTTTCTATTACCTTCCTGTTACCATATGTAGTCTCACTTCAAACCCTATTAATAGAAAAATATTGGAAAATACATATTCATTGTATCTAGAATTTTAGAACTTAGGTTATGTGTAACAACATCTCTGAGAATGTAAGGTGAATGGCATTTAGATGTGCCTTGCAATGAGATGGAAAACTCTTAAGATTTCAGTACAGATTTTATCATGAATGTTGCATCTTTCATGATGAAAAGATTTGCCTGTGATTTCAAATATCATTTCTCAAGTTTATCTCTTTGAAAGCAGAACTTTGTGTATGTAGCAATGGTTCTGTCACAGTTGCTGTTGTGAAGTTCTGTGGCAATGTGTTCAAGAATGTAAAGAGAAAAAAGTTATATGGTTGCTTCTCTTGGCATTGGGTAACTTTCAAAATAAATTTAAAATCTCTGCCTTGAGCTCCTCAACTAATAACACTACAGAAACAAATCACCGTGACATAACCATTTCTAGATGAATTTTCTGACTGCATCCATATCCAAGGGCTTAATCCTGTAGAATAATTTGTTCAGGAAATAGTTTTCTGCACTGAGGTAATGAAGTGTTGAATATATTGTCTTTCTTTGTCATTTGACTGGGAGCTAAGAAATAGTTGAAATATAAGCTGAAAGATGCATATGATGACCATGTTTTGATACACTCCTAAGAAAAAAACTATGAGAATTTTGAACATAAGAGCCAACAGGAGGTGGGCTATCTGTGAGGAATGACAGTTCTGATAGAAACCAGATGGGCAAAGGCCCACCATTATGCAAGAGAAGCAACTCCCACTCCTTGCTTGAGAACAGTACAAACTGATGTTCTATAAACTTTGCTGAATTCTTCTAATTTTTAGAAAATAAAATATTTCTAAAATATTTTCTATAAAACCAAGCTCCTGGAAGCTTGGCATCTTATAGCCTAGTTCTCCCTCTGGAAGATCCTTGCAAGCTACCGAGTTTCCTGCCCCCATGGGAGAGCCTCGAAAACTCCCTGTGGAGTATTCACATGCCAAAACCAGTAACAATGATGGGTCTCATTCCCCTGACCCTGAAAGAGCACTGTTGGCACGAGTAAAGAGAGGCTCAGGGCTGGGACAAATGGAGATGTTACTGAGACCGTTAGAGAAATTCGACGATCAACGGGATAATGATGATGATGATTTTCTAGTTTTAAAATATTAAATACTGCTAAATATTTCTAAATATTTATTAAATATTTCTAAAAGATTTTCTAAAAGATTTATTTTGCTGAATCATAACAATTTTTCTGAATTTTTCTAGTTTTTAGAAAATAAAATATTTTCTACAATTTTTTTTGAAAACACGTGACTCATGTTTTGAGTCATATGAGAGTATGTACTCAATTTTCAGTATGGTTTCAAGATGTGAGGATACTAGAGAGATATATACCTCCTAATTTGCTTTGAAAACTCCAAAACATTAATATGGTGGATTTTATTTATGTACTTAGTGAAATAAGATAGTTTTCATTGAATAAAGCTTACTTAGAAAGATGTTGAGGTGGGGAGAGGGAAGGAATGAGCTTTCAAGAGAGTACCCAGGCCTGAAAGAATAAGTAAGAAGAGACTTAGAAAGATACATGCTCAAGGAAGAACACAGGCTTCAAAGAACCTATATGAAGTATTTTAAACAATTATCTTCACATCTATTTCTCAATTGATATAAGAAGTCTGATAGACATGCTTAGAGTGGAAGTGTGATTTGACAAACCCCACCAAGCTTCCTTTAGGTAAAGTTATACAGCTAGTGAATAGTTAGACTTCTTTAAGCCCCAAACTCATGCCATCACTTAACAGAGTCACACAATTTTTCAGAGAGCAATAGAGGCTGGTTAGGCTCTAAATTGAATTTGTAGTCATTATGTCTCAATTCCGATTCATCTGAAGTTAGTTACACAATTGTGTAACTTGAAACAGTTATATAGGTTTCAAGATCCTATGTGCCTGGCGGTTAAGAACAGACATTGTTTATGTATTTATTTTTTAACCCAGTTCCATTAATAGAAGGAATCTCAAGTTTGCCACTGTTACTGCAAACTAGAACACAGGGGCTATTTTTGCCCTATTTTCTGCATTTGAAGGATTGCTTATATCAAACGATGCTTAACAGATGTAACAGGCATTAATATACATAAGAAAGTGACCTTGATATGTTCAGAGAAAACAAAAACACAATTTTCTTTCAAAAATTGCCTAGGGATGGCCAACCTCCCCCAACCTCCCTGGACTTCCAGAAGCCCTGGCAGCCACACCCATGTGCCACTGCAGTTGATGCCATGTAAGCTCAACTACAGGCCTCGTTCCAAAGACTCTGTTCCAGAGACTCATAAATAACTCTCAAAGAGATCAAATAGCAACAAAAAATTTCTTAGATACCTGTTTCTAGCTGAGACCTCTGGGCCAATCTAGGACAGGGCAGGCCAATTTTCACCCTACCAAAGCTCAGGCAGTTGCACTCATGTCTCAAAACTGTTGCTGTGCCTCTGCTCAGACTTCCCAGTTAAATGTTCAGGATTTTCCGGAGTGACATCTGAAAAGTCTACAATACTGACACCCCTGGAGTAGCACACTAGATTAGAGGGGGATGTAACACAGAAGTCAACCAATTTAGACTAACAAAAACAACAAAAACATTACCAAAGAAGGCTTAACTTGCAACAGCAACTTAATAAACTCTGAAACAAGCACTTAATGTTCCTATGATGAGATGCAATAATATTCACAAATTTTCTTCTGCTGAATTATTTTTTCTATCATTATGTTAGTCATTTGTGGTAACAAGCTTGAGGGATGGTAGGGAAAATGAAGACAATGGTGGAGGGAAGGGGACAGTCATGGTTGGATTGGTGTTGGAATATTGAATGCCTGTAACAAATCATCATAAATAAATTTGTAAACATATATATGGGACTCATTCTAAAGGCTAATGACTATGAAATATATAGTCTAAAATCATCATCATCATCATTATCATCATCCCATTGATCATCAAATTTCTCGAGCGGTCTCAGTAACATCTCCATTCATCCAAGCCCTGAGATTTTAGAAGCCTCTCTCTACTCATCCTTCCAATGATGCCGTACTGGAGGTTTTTTCAGGGTCAGAGGAATGAGACCCAACTTGTTACTGATTTTGGCATATTAATACACCAAGGGGACCTTGCCAGGCTCTCCCATGTGGGCAGGAAACTCCCAGTAGTTTGCCAAGTTCTCCCAGAGGGAGAAGTAGGCTCTAAGATATCGCGCAGCCGGGAGCTTGCTTTTAAGTCTCTGGAAGCTGGCTGACGACAGGATTACATGGTGCCGGGGGCAGTCCCTGGGTGTGACCGCCTAGCTACTGGGAGATGGAAAATCTGGGCGGAGGAGCCTAAAATATTCAGATAAAACATAAAAATTCAGTGTTATGTTAAAAAATAAAAATTGCCTAAAAGCAATCAGATTGCGCCTTCCACCTCCATCTAGCAGAACTTTGTCTAGAGACAAATAGACACATGAGGAGACCAAAAAACCATATAAGGACTGCCCAAGCTTTAGTATCTCCTGGGCAACCCCGAGTGAGCTCACTGGCTAGCTATTTATTCAGTGCAATATTGCTCCCCGAACCTAGCACCCAGCACATGAGCTAATGTTTAAGTTATCCTCTTAAGGATACTCAGTAAGCACATCAAATTTCAGTCGTACATGTAGAGCAGAGGCTGGGGTATGTCACATAGCAACCTTAAAGTGCCATATAATTTGTGAAAATTTCTTATTTTTTTTTTTGCCTTTGTTGCCTTCTAAATTTAAAGTATCCTAAACTGTGTTATACTATACTTTCACATTTTTTCTGATCCTATTATTTAATCTTTTCTTTCCTGGGTGCACTTTGCTTACCATCATATTCTAAAAGACCTAAAGTATTTTGCCCAGGGGACTATCCCAACCTTGAAGTTTTTGATAAGGGACAATTTCCTACCCCCCAAAAAAATATTCTAAATTCACACATGGCGGAATAGTAAAAGTGACAACAAAACAGGTTTGCAACAAACTTTTTTTTTTTTTATTTATTAATTTTTTTTATTGAATCACCATGTGGAGGGTTACATAGTTCTCAGGATTATGTCGGTTATACAATTCTCAAACACCCTTCCCTTCACCAGTGCCCATCTTCCATCACCAACCCCCCCAGTATACCCGCCGCCCCCTCCCACCTCCCCAGTCCCCACCCTTGTAAATGATGCTTCGCTTCATTTACGCCTTATCACGATTACATTCCATGTTTCAACACATAACTCACTACCGTTGTTGGGGTTTCCCCCAAAAAAGAAAAGCAGTCCTATTGCCAAGGAGGCATTTGATAGTTCTCCACTGCTAAGAATATAGAGATATTAAGTCCCGCTGTTTGTTACCTAACTTTTCTTTTTCCCCCTTGCCCCGCGCCACCGAGTTCACGCCTGTTTTGTAATCGCCACGCTGCCTGACAAGGGAAAAAAAACCAAAAAGGGTGGTTATTTCCCGTCATCAGCAGGCGTGGGGCTCTGGCTTAGTTGATAGACCAGCAGAGTGTCTGCAGGCAGTTTCTGGAACCAGAGGTCCTGCGCTGGTATCGGCTCCGGCTCGAGATTCCACCAGCGTCCCACTGTTCCATGTACATAATTTCCCCCTTATATCCCATTCCCACGCCACCAGGTCTATTCGCCTAATGGACATCACACTATGTTTGACACCACGCCGCGCTTCTTCCCGAGAAAGAAGGGTATTTCTTCTCAGCCAGCGTGGGGATATAGCTTAGTTCAGTCTAGAGAGATGGCTACCACTTTGATTGCCTTCAATATTTCAGCAACAGACTATTCTTGATAGGATCTCCCACAAAAGTCCGACCTGTTAAAGAGGAACCATTACATATTGCTAATGCTAAGATGACATTAGGTCGCGCGGCCGCGCCAGCGGCCGCGCGGTTTTGGGTTTGTGTATAAAGTCCAGGGAAAGTACAACCAGAAATAACATCACTACAAACTTTTACCCTTATATGGTGCTCATAAGATGGAGAAATCTAGAGAGAGACTCGGAGTTGAGAGAGAGAGAGGTTAGAGGAATTGGGGGATGCCCGGCTCCCACTGTTTCAGCGCCGTGAGGTCTCTGGTCCCGTGCCGGAATTAGTTCAGTGGGCAGTTTAGAGTCCAAGGGCGCTTCCTTGGGCTCTTCCATCGTGCTGGCTCCGCAGCAGGTTCCAAAAAGCGCAACAAACTTATTTTTATTTCTTCATTATCCAGTGCCAAAGTATCTTCTGACTTTATTGTTTGTAAACCACAAGGAGAAATACAGAAAGAAAATTGTTCTAAGCAACAGCCTTTATTTTTTCACTGGTTTTTATCATTGAATCTGTGAAGGGATGTCCTATTGTGAGAGATTTATAATTCATAACAGAAACGTAGTTTTAATGCTGGCAGAAATAAGAAAGATTATCTGAGCTCAACATCTATACTAGGATTACACAACAGCCCAGCCACTTCACTACTTGTGAAGAGTCTGTTACTGTCTCCCAACAATGTGTTTCTAAGAATTTTTAAAGTGATGTCAAGTAAACCAGCACTCAGAACAAAGCGTCACGGACTAACCAACAACACTCCACAACAACAGCAATGGTAAGGATGGTGAATAGAGTTCTAAGTGACTCTTGGGTCTTTCTCACCTGCCTAGACCTCAGTGTGGCTGATAATGGAAAATAGAGAATTCAAAATGGAAAAATCACTCTGCAGAAGCAGGAATTAACACTAAAGGCAGTAAATTACTCCAAGAGTTGAGCAGGTCCAAGAGGCAACAAATTATTCCTAAAGACCAAATGGGCCTGATAAGGCTGTGGGAAGGAAATTCCTCCCAGAGGCTAGATTGGGACCAAAGGGACCAGATAAGTTTCTCAAAACTAGGATCTGAGGGGCTGTTGATAACAGGAGGATCTTTGAAAATAATCTTGGGAAAATATCTATCTATGGGAAATTGTAGCCAAATGTACCTGTCACCCAATATATTAATCACTACATGTACTTTGAAACGCTTAAAAAATAAACCCTGTGTGAATGAGGCTCAGGGTTTGGCTTTGGCAGGCCAAATCCAAATGTATAAATAAAAACCAGGTAGATTTTGTCTATTTCCTTGGTCATATTTCTGTAACACCAGGATCCACTAGGACAGAAAGGAATAATCAATATTATCCTGTCATCACAGCAAATCTATAGCAAAATATTAATCCACACAGAAACTGACTTGAAACAACAATGGACACAGCTTCTGCAGCCAGCCACAAAGGAAGGAGTTGCATTCAGATTGGAGACAGAGGCTTTTACCAAGAAGGAACTCCTACCACTGGGCAAAAAGCTGCAGCAGGGATATTTCTAAGACACAGAACTGCCCTCTGCTGAGAGAGCTTAAATGGCTGGCATTCCCAACCTATTCTTATTACAACACTGGAATGAGTGAGAAGCCTTAATACAAGAATCCTAATATTTTGCAACCTTGCTGACCGCAGTGAGGGTGAACACCACAATAAATCTCACTCTCCCTAACAGTAGATTCCCCAGGGGAATCTCTGAGGATAATTCCAACCATCTATAGCAAAGAGCTGACAAAGATGCAGCAAAGAAACAATTATTAAGTGTGATCCCTTCTAGCAGACAAGCAGACCAGACCCATTTCAGTCCATACCGGCTGCTAGCCAGAAAGTTACACTGATACAGACAGAAAGCACCCACAAATCTCCTTGAAGCACAGCCAGTTATGGGCAGGGGTTGGGGAAAAGGCGATATCAGCCTTTTCTTGCTTTTCCATTTCTTGCTTGCCCACAGCCAGCTTGGCAGGTCTCAGTGCATTTCGGGAGTGCAATCTAATAAACAAGGGTAAGGATCCAAGAGCCTCATAACTGAGCTGCACTAATCACTGCTCAGGAGGTAGGCAACTTGCTGCCTGTGTCCTCTCAAAAATGGTTGTACAACCACTGACACCTGTGACTGATGACTCCTCCTCACGATAAACTTCATACCATAGGCCTTTCTGCACATCCTGGGACACTGTTCAGGGGATTACTGACTTCAATACTGTAACCAATGTCAGGTGCTCAGGACCACAAATCCCCTTTTGTCTCCCAAGCCTATGCAATGCCATTGTTGAAGGCAGGAAGATAGAAGGACCCTGATAATGTGCCTTAGGTAAAACAGTGTTTGAAATCTAAAACAGCCTTCAGGCCTGGGGACTTTTCACACAAAAGGCCCATCTCAGGAGCCCAGGAAATCACTGAGGAAAAAATTTCAGGTCCAAGCCTAACAGATCCTTGAGAGGAATGGTGGCAGGAATGAATGGACAAATAATGCTATAGGAAGTCAAGAAGGGACCGACAACCAGAAATTCAATGATTTTTTTAAGCCCCATTTATTCCTTCTTGTGTAAAGAATTTGGGGCAAAGGAGTTTATGGAAAAATATCCATACTTAACTTTTCCCAAAATGCTAGTTTGGGTTGTCTTCATTCTAGAAAAGTCCATGTTCTCTCTTGATCAAATATATTTACCTAGATTTTCCTATTCATTCTTTATTCCTCAATAAATTTGTTTTACTTCATTAATCACCTTCTCCTGAAACTCTTTTCTGTGAGGGAATGGCAACAGATTCCCCCCAAAAAAGTCTGGGTAAGACTTAGCACTGACTTTCTTTTATTACAAAGAGTAATTCCTCTGAGTCCACAGCTCACTAAGTAATCAGGTAGCAGGGACCATCGCTCATGCTGCCATGCAGAACAAGTGGACTTCAGGTGCAGCTTGACAGCTGGAAATACATTGGCATCTGCGTAGGGGTTCATCACAGACTCCCATCAGCCCTAAATTTCCCAGACACTTCTCTAGGTGAATGAGGTGGGCAGACAAGGAAGCTGACAAGGCCCGTTTGAGCATGGACACCAACCCAGTTCTTCCTGTAGCATTAGCATAACGAGACAAAGAAATTATCCACACTGATAGATGAAGACAAACTCCTGGGATGAATTCCAGGAACAACAAAGCTAAGTAAACTCTCCCAAGAAGAGCTCAAAACAGCAGCCCTGAAGAAGCTCACTGAAATGATATCTATGGAAGAAAAATTCAACAATGTCTGAGGGTACATATACACAGATGTATGAGGGTAAGAATGAGAAAAAAAGTCCAAAAGAAATTATAGACATAAAAGATACAGTAGCTTCACTCAAAAATAATGGAGGAGTTGCTCAACAGCAGAATGACAGAACCTGAAGATCGAATCAGTGAGCTTCAGGATTTGTTAGAAAACCTCAAAGGAGACTAGCCTGAGGAAAATAATAAATAAATAATGAACATAACATGAAAGGTTAATGAGACAACAATATTCACATCACAGGGATTCCAGAGGGGAAAGAAAGAAAGGAGTAGCATTCTTACTTGAAGGAATTATAATCAAGAACTTCTGCAAACCAAGAAAGGAAACAAACACTCAGATGGGGTAAGAGCAAAGTGTTCCAAACAAAATAAATGCAACAAATGCACATCTAGGTATACAAAACTAAAATCGCAAAAATTTGAGATAAATGGAGAATTCTAAAGTCAGCAAAAGACTTTCATATAAGGGAACAATTACAATCAAAAGATATTGCAACATAATCAGTTATCTCTGCCAAAACAAAAGCCCAGGGCCATATGGTTTTACAATTGAGTTCTACAAAATATCAAAGATAGCTTATTACCTATGCTTATAAAGCTCTCCTAAAACATTAAATGAAGAATAATTCTTCCAAACAATATTTTTGAGGCCAACATTACTCTGATATCAATAATAAGAAAATCTTTTTCTCATGTCCTCCCCTCCCTCTCTCTCTCACTGACACACACACTCACACACATACACACAAACACACATCACCACACACCTATTGATTAATATCCCTAATGAACCTAGATGCAAAGATTCTATGTAAAATATTACTGAATCAAATTTATCAATAAATAGAAAACACCATGTATTATGATCAAGTAGCATATAATCCAGGAATGTGAGCATGGTTCAAAATATGCAAATCAGTTCATGTACACTATATCAACAAAAGGAAAGACCTTAAAAATAATAAGATAATAGACACAGAGAAAGCTTTTTGCCAAGATTCAACATCTGCTTATAATAAAAAATTCTTAACAAAATAGGGATAGAAGAAATATGCCTCAATATAGTAGAAATCATAGATGACAAATCCACAGCTAACATCTTACTCATTGGTGGAAATCTGAGATCTTTTGTTCTGAGATCAGGCACAGGACAAGCTGGAAAAACTTAAGTAAGACTCCACTCTTTTTTCTAGGAGCAGAGAAAACCTAAAATCTTCATGACCAACTGTTAGTATGTGATAGACACAATACAGTTGTAAGCTACAAAATGGGTACAAAAACTGCTGAGTTTCTAAATGCAAATGATGAGGCAGAAGAGAAAGAAATTAAAAAAAACAGTGTCATCTATAAAAACATAAAGAAGATTTAGGTACTTAAGAATCAAGTCAATAATGGAGATAAAAGATGTGTTCATGAAAAACTACAAGTTGTTAAAGAAATAAAATAATACAAAGGCATCGAAAGACATTTCTTATTATATATCATATATATGTATATGCAATATACATATATATTTCCTATATCTATGTTCCATGCCCTCAGTAGACACAAGGACTCAGCTCTAGAGTTGTCAATAAAGACAAACAAATCATGCTGAAAGAAAAACTTGGTGCATACAAATCAGAAATCTAGCAAATTTTTGGTTGTTTTAGTCCTTGATAAATCTAGATAGATTAAAAAAAAGTGAAAAGTTGCACTAGTATTTTAGCAAGATTGAATGATACATTTAACAAAGGGTTGGCTTGTTGAGCAATTACAGTCAGAATATTCGAATAATCTTTGAAATATTCTTTTTTTTTTAATCGAATCATCACAAGATACACAGTTACAAGCTGTTCACGATTGGGTTTCAGTAATACAATGCTTTAACACCCATCCCTCCACCAGTGCACATTTCCTACCCAGTTTTCCTGCCGCCATCCATATCTCTCAATCTGCCTCTATGGCATGTAGTATTGTTATTTTTCTCTGTATCTCTATCGCTGTCTCTGTTTCTCTATTTCGCTCTTTGTTGAGGCCATATGGCTTGCAGTACAGGTACTGAGATGGCACCCTGTTTGTTTCTTTACCTATTTCCAGTAAAGAGTTCCTATATAGAAAGAACATTTCCAACTATCATTGTCATGGTGATCCCTTCTCTATCCCAACTGCTTCTCCCCCAGGACTTGAGGTAGGCTACATCCCAACTGTAGACCGATCCTCCAGGCCCTTGTTTCTATTGTTCTTGGGAGTTAGTGCATACTATATTTATGTTGTTTTTATATCCCACAAATGAGTGCAATCATTCTGTGTCTCTATATTTCTGACTTGTTTCACTCGGCATAATTCTCTCCATGTTCTTAATCAATTGCACCGTCTTTTCAAATGCAAGGTTTTTTATTTTTTTAATTTTTTTTAAATTTATTTTTTAATTAGTGAATCACCGTGAGGGTACAGTTACAGATTTATACATTATTATGCTCATGTTTCCCCCGTACAAAGTTCGAGAACCCATCCCTTCAACAGTGCCCATTCTCCACCACCAGTAAACGCAGCGTCCCTCCCACCCTCCCCAGTCCTGTCTCCCCCAACCCCAAACTGCCACTATGGCAGGGTATTCCCTTTCGTTCTCTCTCTATGATTAGGTGTTGTGGTTTGCAATAAAGGTGTTGAGTGGCCATTGTGTTCAGTCTCTAGTCTACATTCGGCACGCGTCACTCCTCCCCCGCATGATCTCCGACATTTTACTTGGTGTTCCCTTCTCTGAGTTGCCCTGAATGAGAGACCAGCCTCCAAGCCATGGAGTCAACCTCCTAGTACATATTTCTACTATTCTTGGGTATTAGACTCCTAGTCTATTATTCTATATTCCACAGATGAGTGCAATCTTTCTATGTCTGTCTCTCTCTTTCTGACTCATTTCACTTAGCATGACACTTTCCATGCTGATCCACTTATATGCAAACTTCATGACCTCATTTTTTCTAACAGCTGCATAGTATTCCATTGTATAGATGTAACAAAGTTTCTTCAACCAGTTATCTGTTCTAGGGCACTCAGGTTTTTTCCAGATTCTGGCTATTGTAAACAGTGCTGCGATGAACATATAAGTGCAGATGTCACTTCGACTATACTTTTTTGCTCCTCTGGGATATATTCCCAGAAGTGGTATTGCTGGATCAAATGGGAGCTCAACCTCTAGTTTTTTGAGAATCGTCCATATTGTTTTCCAAAAGGGCTGAACTAGTCGGCATTCCCACCAGCAGTGTAGAAGGGTCCCTTTCTCCCCACATCCTCTCCAACAGCGGTTGCTTTTGTTCTTTTGGATGTGTGCTAGTCTCTGTGGTGCGAGGTGGTATCTCATGGTCGTTTTGATCTGCATCTCTCTGATGATTAGTGATGCAGAGCACTTTTTCATGTGCCTTTTGGCCATTTGTATCTCTTCCTTGGAAAAGTTTCTGTTCATCAAATGCAAGGTTTTATTTTATTTTTTTCATGTGTTTTTTTCTTTTTTTAAAAATTTATTTATTTTTATTGGATCACAATGTGGAAAGTTACAAAGCTTTCAGTCTTAAGTCTCAGTTACAAAATGCTCAAACAGCCATCCTTTCACCAGTGCACATATTCCACCACAAAGAACCACAGTAAACTTCCCCCTTACCCCCACGCCCCCCCCCAGCTCCCCACCCCATCTGTGTAGCTGATAAATTTCACTTTACTTTCTCTTTACTTTGATTACATTCAATATTTCAACAAAAAGCTCACTATTATTGTTTGGAATTCCCCCCCGCCCCCCCCCAAGTCAGACCTGCTGGAAAGGAAGCATTTGATAATTTGTTTTTCATTGCTGAGAATGAAGAGATACGAGGTCGTGTGGCCACAGTAGTGGCCGCAAGGTTTTGGATTTCTGTATTTAAGTATTTTAGTAACTAAGTCTAGAGAAATTTCTGCCAGAAGTTGCATCATTGTTAGCTCATGCCTCTCTGCTACATTATATTCCACATATGAGTGCAATCTTTCTATGTTTGTCTCTTTCTTTCTGACTCATTTCACTCAACATGATACTTTCCATGTTCATCCACTTATATGCAAATTTCATGACTTCATGCTTTCTAACAGCTGCATAGTATTCCATTGTGTAGATATACCAAAGTTTCTTTAACCAGTCATCTGTTTTTGGGCACTCTGTTTTTTTCCAGATTGTGGCTATTGTAAACAGTGCTGCAATGAACATAGAAATGCAAATGTCATTTCTACTATACCTTTTTGCCTCGATATGATACTATACCTAGAGAACCCTAATGAATACAGACATGTTTTCCTAATCCTTCGAAGTTAACTAGTTACTGAAAGAAATATCATATCAAAGAATCCACGTGTTATATATAGCAGTGATGAAATTGTGATTGTTTCAAGAAAGAATTTACAAAGGAAAGGACCAGAGATAAGAGTGCACATATACTTGACTCAGAAAGTCATATTAAAATCAATAGTACTATAATTTCAGTCAAAGTTAAGTATAATTTCAAAACAATCTATCAGCTTTTTTAAATAACATGGAAACATTTCCATTAAATTTATTACTGCTAATGGACAGCATGTGTTAACAACATGTGAACAATTAGAAACTCAGATATGACAGATGAGAAATCAAAGACAATATGGTAATGCAAACAATGGCCTTTTACACGCACAGTGTTTGACCAAATGGAAATGATTTTCATGTGCATTTTTTCACTTGACTCTCACAACAAATCGGCTGAGTCTCAAAGACATTGCAAAACTTATTCAAGGGAACAAAACTTATGAATTGATAATCTCTGACACCCTATATTTAGAATGTGGCAGAGATCATTTTAAGATAAAACAGAGTTGGCATGATAAATTCCTATAATCTCCTATTTACTACACGGCAAAGCCTGGCAAGCTACCAGTGGCATATTTGATATGTCAAAAACAGTAACAACAAGTCTCACAATGGAGACGCTACTGGTGCCTACTTGAGCAAATCGATGAGCAACCAGGTGACAGTGATACAGTAATGCTCTTTTATCTTGAAACAATCTCTAGAACTATGGAACTATAGATGGTGCCGGGGACTGAACCCCAATCAACCTTGTGCAAGGCAAGCTCCCTATTCACTGTACTATCATTCAGGCCCATTCATGGCACACCTTAAACTGATTTTTTTTCAATTCAAGACTACAAATTCAAAATTAGAAAAAAATGCCTCCATTGAACCAGTAGGCCAATATGTCTGATTTAAAAGTAGGATACTGTGATATCAAAATAGCAAGTAGAGCACACAGGAACTCAGACATGCTATAAATTCTGGAAATAAAAATGTCTATCTATCCAGATATATGGTCAAATATATCCTAATGCAAGAAGGTATACTTTAAAATATTATGATATAGCCCTAAATTTCTTAGAACAGAGGGGGCCAGAATTTAAAAAGATAAATAATGGCTCCAAAGTGCAGAAATCCAACTAAAAGTGCAGGTGTCTTCTGATGTGTTTTAATGTAAGAAGTGGCAGAGACCTGAATTGGAGGGTCAAGGGACAATCAGAAGAATGTTTGATTAGATACTACACTAAAAACTATTTGATTGATGAATTCTTAGAAACACACAGACTGTGCACACACATACCTCATATTTTAGGACTAGGAAGCTATGACAGAATTTCTGTCTTTAAAGAAGCGATACTTACTGGAGTCAAGCCTACAGTGACAGAACACAGAAACTATTAAGCATAGATCTGTCAGTGACAAGTTACCCATTAGGCAAATCCTGCTCTTCCCTCATAGTAATTTAAAGTCTTGTGGAGGATTAGACAGAAAGTTTAATGTGCTAATGCACATACTTTGCATGCAAGAGCTGTGGGATTTAATCTAGGTATTGTATGATCTCAGGAGCATAGACAGGAGCAGAGTACTGAGCTTATAGTAGGCGCTAAATGATTTTGAGTATGAAAAAAGAGCGGTCATGGAGAGCTCAGTAAGCTGACTCAGTACATGCTTTGCATGCAGGAAGCTCAAGTAAAATTCATTTCACTGCATGGTTCCTGAACATCCCTGAAAACAACACCAAGAACAGAGCTGGAAGTACCTTTTGAATACTAAGAATGAAGAGTCTTATGGAACCCAATCCTCAGGCAACTTTGACTTTCTTTCCAGTTTTTTTCCCTCTATAGAAGAATTTGATCATCTGCAAGAATTGTAGTATAGAAATAAACTCACAGTCAAGAATTAGAAAGTGGGGCTGGATCGATAGCACAGCAGGTAGGGCATTTGCCTTGCACGCGGCCTATCCAGGTTCGATCCCCAGCATCCCATATGGTTCCCTGAGCACCGTCAGGAGTAATTCCTGAGTAAAAAGCCAGGAGTAAACCCTGTGCATGGCCAGGTGTGAGCTAAAAAGAAAAAAAATTAGGAACTGAATAAAGTCACCCAATGAATTAGTTACACCAAGAAAACAAATTCCATTACCCAAATCCAATACCAAATTAGAAATTACAATACCATACATAATTAATGCATACATATAACACATACCTAGTAATGTCATATAACTAATAGCTAACTAAGCATTAAAGAAACTTTCCTTCCCTTGATTAAGTTTATTTACTAGAACTATTTGGCAAAGACTATTCTTATTGGCAAAATGTTAGAAGTGGTGAAAATAGAACCAGACACCAGATGAGGATGCTAGGTATCTTGGTAATGTTCCAATTGTTCCAAAAATAAGAATTAGAGGTTATAATGATTAAAGGATTGAAATAGAGTCTCTTTCCAAGCCACCTCCTCCACCCCATTCCCAGCTTCTTCTCTGTGATGTTTGCGTGCCTTGCTGTTTCTGTAAGGAAACAGCAGAGGAGCTTTAGAGAACTGACGTACACTTGCTTCTGAGGAGGTAGCCAAGCTGATAGGGAGGTGAAGCAAGTTTGAGTAGTTCAGGGTCAATGGGCAACCATGATCTCCCAGATTAACCTACTGTCCAGGGAGAATGCTATGTTGGTGATGGCCTAAGAGTGCTTTAACTTTTATTTATTGTTGTGAAGTGATCAAGCCATGTGTTTTACAACAGAAGTTTGTACCCACTGTAGGATATCCTTGCATGATATGCAAAACTCATCAGCTTCTTGCAGGTAGTGACTCAAGACTCAAGACTCCATCCAGCTGGAGGACAAGGGAAATCATAATTGATTCAACTATTTCTATACAGAATAAAAGTATGTGATGCTATCCGTTACTCTGAAATCCTACTTCATGTTGGTCGTCATCATCCCTGTTTATTTGTGGGCAAGAATTTTGCTCCTACTTACCGGATGTTTGCAATGCCATACTCCTTTCAAGGTTATGCATGATACTTTCATTGATACTCTGCTAAATGACTATGAGACAGCTCCCACGGGATAGGGGTCTTTGGTCAGAGTACCTGGGCAGAGAAATGAGCAAATCACAATGGACAAAGTATTAGCTGAGAACTCTCAGAGGCATCATAAGTCAAACCCAAAAACTTAATCCAGTATTCTGAAGTCTCCGCATTAACCATACAAATGACAAACCTCCATTTCAATCTAAACAGCAAATATGCCAAGCCCTTCATTGGATTGAAAAACTCAGACAACTGTAGCACACCTGAGAGTACACTGAGAGGGAACTAAAGGACTCTTACAGTCGATGGATTCAAACAGATTGCACTGTGCTTGCCAAGAAGATCCAGACTGGCTCAGTTGAAGCACCCATTATGCTCAGAGCTATAAGAGTTCCTATCAGAAATTATTTCCCATCATTTTCCATGGTCAATTTGAGAGTCTTAATAACAATTCCTCCCTCCCAGTAGCAAACCTTTCTGGAGAAAAATTAAGATGCCTTTTAATCTTGACAAGTATATTGCTATAACTGTCCTATTTAATTTAAATGTTCTAATTTAGACCAGGCATGTTACATGCATGCTTCTCCTAGATGAGGTCCCACATTCCATCCCTAACACCACCTGGTCTATTAAGCATCACTGAGTGTGCTCCCCAAACACCTGAGTACCAAGTACTGAACTACTGAACTCTCAGCCACCACCTCTAGTCTGAATATCATTTGAAGTCAGCATGATCCCTCCCAGCCTTGCTGGGTGTGGTCCTAGTTAACAAAATATTTCGCTGGAAAGAAAGTTCAGACAACTGGTACTTGTGTTTTGCATGCAAGAAGTGGGTTCAATTCCTACAATAAAATTTTCTTTAAGCACCACCAGTAGAGACCCAGAGAGGGAGCTGGGAGTAGTCTCTAAACACTGTTGGATATAGACCTAAAACCAAACCAAATGAACAACACATACCCCAAAAGCATTTTGGTTTCATCTTAAGTCTTTTGCCCTTTTCAAAATTATTAATAATCTCAAAGTGAAAGCTGAGATGAGGGAATTGGTGTTTTCTGAATCTACCTCGTTTCTATATTGCTGAAAGGAAATGTATCTTTGGGAGAGAGATTGGCAGGAAATAAGGATAACACCATGAACAATACCATGGGTAGTATGTAAGCAACTTACCCTAGTATTTAACCTTTACTAAGATATGTTGAAATTTTAATACAACTTCTCTTATGTGTGAGAATCTGAGTTTTCACTTTCATTCATTACTATCATGAGTAAATTTTAAAAAAGAATGGTTTTAATATCTGATATAATCTGTCTCCCTCATTTATTTGGTATGCTAAAGGACAGAGTTCAGTAATAGACATGGACTGGTTTAGCTTTAAAAATTATTTAATAAAATTAACAATTTAAAAAGAAAACTATATTTACTTGCAGATAATATAATTTAATTTTGAAAATGTATGAATAGCAATATATGAAATAATGAATAGCAATATATGAAAATATATGAACTAGTATAAGAGACTTTAATATGATATCAACAAAAAAGTCTAGAGCTTTCATGTGCTGAGGGCTGTTGAATGAATACTGAATGCCTGAAAAAACTATATTATGAACAACTTTTTAAATCACAGTGTTAAAAAAAGGCAAAAGGGTAAACACTGAAAGTATGACAGAAATTTAAACATTAGATATATCAAAAGTGGTAAGGATTTAAGAAAGCAGAGAAAGATGTAAGGATTCACATGTTTACAACACATTTATACAACACAAATTGGTTTACAACACATTTATACAGTAAGTTTAGAGAGGAATTTGCCCAAAACAAGTAGAAATGAACATATTTATGTCAGAGTTTTATTTATAGAATATATGTTTGAAAAAATGAATTACTATTTTTCCAGTTGATCATCCACCACCTACTAGAAACTGCATCAAGGGAGTATATATCTCATTTATCCTGCTACTATTTCTAAGAGTTGGATATTATTATAGCATTGTAGGTGATAAAATCTGATTCTTAGACTAAGCACTTCTCTGGAAAGTTCCAAATGTATAGAATCAGGATTCAAACTCATTTTTTTCTAAGACCCTAAAGTCTTTGCAATTCCTACTAAGGCTTATATTGGGTGTTAGACTAAAGCTGATCTCTCCCTTGATTTTAATGCAGGTAAGGAATACAGCATTATTTCAGCATTAAGTGTGCCTTTTTTCTGGGACGTTATCTGCTGCTTGCATCTCCTATTAGTTTATGCTCCTGAATTTTCAGCCTTCAGGATAAATTCAGCTAGTCTAAGGGTTTTGTTAGCAAAATAGTTCAATCTGCAACACTAAGAATTTCCTAGATCAGAATGTACCATGTGGAAAAGTGCAAATGATGAATGAGTCTTACATTTATGCTGGGCACATTGTGTATTATGCATTACAGAACACCAAGATTGATAAGGTATACCTAGATTCAATTTGGTGATCTCTGAGATGTATATTGCTAACCTATTGATATATATGCTACACCAATATTTATAAGAGCTGAGTTTCAGTAGAGGCAGTTGTATCTCTAGAAAGTCACTTTAATAAACATTGTCTACTACAGTTTTGAAAACCCTACAGTGGGACATTGGAGATAGGGTGAGAAATGATAATATCCAGGATGATCAAGTTTTCTATGCTGACAAATCCCAAAGTACATTGCAATCAAAGAATGTTTCTGGACTTAGGCAGTTCAAAAGCTAAGTGGCACCCAAGGTGGTTCTGCTTCTATTATCCACATTATGGTAGTCACCTTTGGTGGTATTTGATGACCAATTTTCATTTTTGCATAATTTTTTAATGTTTTGCCATAACAATCCCTGTATCAAATATTTCATAAATCTGTACCTTCTACTGACCTGGGTCAATACAGTGGCTATGGGGGCTGGAGAGATAGCACAGCGGGTAGGGCGTTTGCCTTGCATGCAGCCGACCCAGGTTCAAATCCCAGCATCCCATATGGTCCCCTGAGCACGGCCAGGGGTAATTCCTGAGTGCAGAGCCAGGAGTAACCCCTGTGCATCGCCAGGTGTGACCCAAAAAGCAAAAAAAAAAATACAGTGGCTATGTATATGGTATTCTGGCCATTGGCATTTTGATGGATTACCTAGTTATTTATTGTGAAAATACATTTGTCAAACCAACTTCTTATCTTACCAAAGGAAGTACATGGATAAAACAGGGGTAATTTTTTCATCAACTTATTATTAAAATTTTTCAGAGGGAATAGATTGGATTTAGAGTCAAGAACATATTTACTAACACAGTAAGTTATTACATGTGTGTGTATATTCTCCACTTTTATTCAATAAAAAATGATCCCACATTATAGTATACTTATGTAAAAAAATGTGTCATAACCACCATTTTTGCAAGTTGTAAAAGTAGTAAAGGATTCTGGTGAGAGAGGATTGGGGACAGATGCTTTCTTGATCCCTCTTTTGTTTGAATATATTTCCATTTTACAGAGAACATATTTCTTGTGCTGTTGGCAAGTTATGGCTTAGA
Organism: Sorex araneus; assembly: GCF_027595985.1. Classification (NCBI taxonomy): domain Eukaryota; kingdom Metazoa; phylum Chordata; class Mammalia; order Eulipotyphla; family Soricidae; genus Sorex; species Sorex araneus. The sequence goes on along the minus strand of NC_073305.1, from coordinate 156,782,295 downwards.
TCCATTAATAAATTGTTGCTAAACACTAGGCCAATACTGTAAAATGAAGCACAAGTGATGGGAAACAGAAGCTTTTCATGCAAGCGTGCACTCCTAAGGAACCAGACAGAAAAGTCAGGAAATGTTTAACGTTCTATAAATTGACCTCACTACAGTGGTTTAAACTCCATAGATTTCTTTTTTTTTTTTTTTTTTTTTTTGCATTTTGGGTCACACCTGGCAATGCACAGGGATTATTTCTGGCTTTGCACTCAGGAATTATTCCTGGCAGTGCTCAGGGGACCATATGGGATGCTGGAAATCGAACCCGGGTCGGCCTCAGGCAAGGCAAATGTCCTACCCACTGTGCTATCACTCCAGTCCCCAAAAACTCCATAGATTTTTTTTTAATGTCAGTAGTAGACATTTTCTTTAAAAACCTTTAAAATATCAGCAAATGACAGTAAACTTAATAGATGCTGAAATTTCAAAGAATAAAGTGATGATTTGATTTAAGGACAGTTTCTTCATCCTGAATGTCAGCACTTCTCTTAGAAGCCATGATCCCATAGAGGAAGGTCTATGTGCTATTCTAGGAGTCACGAATGGAATAGCAAGAAAGGTGGTACCTTTAATTTCTTGAATGCGATGTATAGAATACAGGATCTCACTAGCTGAAGACCATTTTTTAAAATAAACTTTCTTTCTAAAAATCACATTATTAGTCATAATAATAAGACACCACACCTGGAATTTAATGGAGACAATAGTTTCAGAGAGCTTTTAACAGGTACACACCCACAGAAGTCATACAGGAAATGCTTTTTACTCAGAGTGCTTTGCATGAGAGACAACTGACAGAATGTAAGAAATCATATATAAATGGATAATAGGGAGCTCCAGAAATGTTGAAGTTTATAAAGACCTTTTTCTACCTATTACAAGAAAGACTTTGTGCCCAAAATTTTGGTGCAAATCAAGCATTTTGTCCACAGTTATCTTTGCCTCATTTTGTTGGTAAGTCTTAGTGCTGGCTGAATACAATTTGAAAACTCTGCCCTGATGCCCTGATTATATGTTGAGACCTTTTTTTTTTTTTTCTGACCAAAGGAACAGTATTAGTACAAGATCTTTTAACTGTCTGGTTCCATTTAGGTAACACATAGGCAAAGGCAATCATTGCTGCTCTGAGCAGCTTCCTCCATGATATTTGAGTGTGAAAAGTACACTTCATGATCATGAATATTGAATTATGCAGCCATTTTTCTAATTCTATGGGGCAGACAGCAGAAAATAATCAAAATTGTGCACTCCTTTCATGGATCTTGTTTCATTTAATTTTAGCATTCAAAAAGGTAAATAAAACACACATTTTAATGTCAAATGAGAACTATGAGCTTTAAAACAATTTCAGCGTAAGAATTTATAGCTTAAGCCCAAATTTCTTGGCTTATGTATATGTTTGAGACTCACATCTGGTGCTTCTGACAGCAAAACCAGTGCTATTTTCCTGTCTGACTGGATCTTACTGCTAAAAATGTAAGTCATTTGTGAAACTACTTTTCAAATATTCTTTTTCAGCTGGTAAATTAATATTATACTACCAGATATAAATGTGTATATATGTATATATATAAACATAGCTCTGCTTTGTTTTCTTAGTTTATAAAAATTTGGAAATCAGAGTAAAATTTACATTTTTATATGGTGTCAGTGAAAAGAAATTTTATTTCATACTGACTTTCTATGTCAGTTGTGAGATTGATTAAATTTTAATATTCTCTTTTGTTTTTTGCTCTTCATTGAGTACTTCACTCCTCTATAAATATAAATGACAGAGGCAAAGGGATATGACGGTTGGAAGATCAATGGCAATCTAACTGTCAAATCTCTGTTTCTTACCACATGCCATAGATAAAGATTATACAAATTAATCTTTTTATGTGTCCTGCAAGATAGTTTTAATTGACTTCATTTTAAAGATGATCAAAATGAAATTCCAAGAATTATAAGGAGAATGTAAATCTAGCCTTTTTTGGTACAGCAATCAGTGTAGATTGAATGTAAAAATATAACATGGTACTCATCAACAATTATCAACCACAAAATTGTGTTATACTATTGTTGGTTCATTTGCTATGCTGAAAAATAAAGTAATATTGTATCATAGGACATTAGAAACCAATGAAAAGTTTCTTTGTCTCATGGGGTACCCCCTTGAGTGATAAAACAGTGATTGACAGCTGATCCTTCTGATGACAGAAGAAGAGGAAATGCATTGTAAGGTGGTGTGGTGTGTGTCCTGCTCATCAGATAGACCTAGTGTTATGAACTTCACTAGAACAAATACTTGAAGTTTGGGGCCAGCAGTAGCCAGTTAGGGAAAAGTTTCTCCTGCCCATTCCATTTGAATATTTAGAAAAAAGACAAAGGACATTTAACACGCACACATTTGACATCTATGAGGAAAATATAGAATGGAATGCATTGAATATTCTAGATAAAACTCTCAAGAGAACTTTCCTTCAATAAAAAGTTTAAATCTCAATTAAAAAGTTTTTTTTTCAATGTCTCTGTGGTACTGAATACTGAACCGGGTATCATGCATACAAGACAGGCACTTTTCAACAGAGCCACATCCCCAGTCTAAGAATGGAATACATTAAATGTTCAAATATATAAACCCTCAAGGGAATTTTTCCTATAATAAAAGATTTATATCTTGACATTGAATGGAATGTTGTGTTCCAGGGAAAGTTGGCCCAGAACAGTCAACATGATGACATATCTTAGTAAAATTAATTGAACTCTAAGATAACGAAAACAAAAATGCCTTGGGTCAGCCAAGTGAATAAAAGATGATCTCTACTTTTAATCCTATTTTTTTCTCCTTTGTTTATTTTATTTTTTTTTAAGATGGACTTTCTGTAAGAGGAAAAATAAAATCAGCAGACCATAGGCTTCAACACAGCCATATTCAGTGCCAATGAACAAAGAAACAGTTCCCACAGAGAGTATCTAGGATTTCATCTTTGTGAAATGAAATCCTAGATAATCCTTCATCAGAATTTAAAATTAAATCTTTCAATTTATGAAATCCTAGAATGCCCTTCAAATATAAAGACCACAGAAAAATGCAAGAACTAAATAATTTAATTCCCATGAGTCCTTCTTAAGGAAACTAAATAGAAGAAATGTCAACCAACCAAGTGATGACTGGAAAAACCATAGCAAAATGACTGATAGTGAGTTTTGACAGTAGTCAATTGCAACACAAAATCAAAAGCAGATGTGAACATCAGAGATGAAGGTAAATGTTACTTAACATTTATAAATACTATAGGTTGGAGTTGCAAAAGAAGTCAGGTGACAGAGTTCGCTACTTTATCTAGAGAAGAGATTCATAGATTAAATTTTCAAAATAAGTAATTTTAATCACATTCAAATTATAGGAAATAATTTATACCATAAAGGTTTGCAAATAAGAAACATATTCAGTTTCATCTGTCATTAACATTCTATCTACTCATTTTTATCATTACTTTCTCATATTTATAGATATATACAAACATGTATACATGTTTAATTTTTCTTGAAATTTTAAAAATAAATTACATTCATTGTTATATTTTTATTTCTTATAGTCCAATGTGTATTTTCTTTTATTTTGGTGGGGTTTTTGTGTGTGTTTGTGTGTTTTTGCTTGTGGAGAGCAAAACCACAACCAAAATGCTCAGGGTTACTCCTAGATCTACACTCAGGAATCATTTTTGCCAGTGCTCACGGGATGTATAGATGCCAGGGATCAAACCTGGGTTGGCTGCAAGCACACTACCTGCTCTGCTATAGCTCTGACCCTCAATGTGTATTTTCTAAGAATAGGGTACTCTATTACATAGTTAAAACTTCCAACTTAATAATTGAAATACTTAAATACATATGAATAATACAGTCTATCTTTCCTCTTTGTCAATAGATCTAAGAATATTATTTATAGCATATTATCTTCTCTAATACAAGATGGAGTCAAAGATCAAGTGTTGTAATTAACTCTCATGTTTTTCAGTCTTCTTTAACTTGCAATGTTTTTTCAGTCTTTGCTTTTTTGACCCTGACATTTTTTAAGAATGCAGTTTGCTCCTTTCCCCATTATTTTTTAGTAGTCTGATTTTTCAGAATATGATAATTTATTGTTTTACTTTGTTTATTCTTCCTTCTAACTGAGAATATGATAATTTCTTGTTTTACTTTGTTTATTATCCATTCTAACTAAAAATGGAAATACTTTATACAAATACTTTGCAAGTAATTTGTTCCGCACCAAAAGTGTATATTTCAAAGACCCCAAATAATGCAAACATCTTTCAGAGTACAAATTCAAATATTAGGAAAGAATAGAATCGACTAAAATAGAGTGGATGTGAAGAGAGGTGGAAGAAAAGAAAAAGAGAAAATGTTGCTGACAGCAGGGTACTAATAGAAACCCTATAAAAGAAAAAGGCCTAAGGGTAATATAAAAAATTAATTATACATGAAACCATTGGGGTAATAGTAAGCCTTAAATATATCAGAACTGTATTTTTAAAAATTAAACCCATAATCAGCAAATAAACCACATCATGAAAAGCTTTGTAAAACTGAACAAACAAATGAAAATTATAGCTAAGACACTCCATGGTTCTTGTATCTATTTGGGTAAAAACAAAGTCTCAGTTACCTGATTAAAGAAATGATTTCCAGAGGGAACCACAAAGTGATATTTCATTCTTTTTGTTATACAAGGGATTCTTTAAAATAAAAAAAGTAGATCAGAATCAAAACAAATCGATTCAGAGAGATTGAGAATTAATTCTAAGGCAGACAAATACACGTGAGGCAAATGCAAATTCACTATGTTCCAAATCAAGTTAAAGATGTATGAATAAAGAAGTACAAAGATGGCTAGTAAGCAAGAGAATAGCAAGGGCTAAAATAGGGAGAGACTTGAAGTGAGAGAAGGAATGCAAAAGAAAGTGGCTTAACCACAATTTAAAATGGAATTCCAGTCACAGAAGATCAACAAATTGGTGCTAAGATTCGTAACTCACAGCTAAGGTAGATAAAACAGCAACAGTCACAAGACAGAATCTGCAGATACCATATATAAACAGAAAAATATCAGCACCAAGAGATTTAAATTCACTTTTCTTAGTCTTAAGTAAATGAAAAACATGTACATGATAAAGAACTATTAGAATAATTATTAATTTGTGATTAAACTTTATAAACATTGATATTTATAGAGTCAGTTGATGTTAAAAGCAGATATTAAAATTCATCGTCATCATTATTATCATCATCATCATCATCATCCCGTTGATTGTCGAATTTCTCGAGTGGTCTCAGTAACGTCTCCATTTGTTCCAGCTCTGAGATTTTAGAAGCCTCTCTTTACTCGTCCTTTCCAATGGTGCCACATTGAGGCTCTTTATTAAAATTACTGGATTAAAATGCAATTTAGAAAGTAGACATAATGGGCCTATTTCAAATGTGTATCCTTTTCAACCACACATGGTAGATCTCATAGCTTAAATATATTAGATAATCACTCACTGTAACTGTCATCCTGTTGCTCATCGATTTGTTCGAGCGGGCACCAGTAACGTCTCTTATTGAGAAACTTATTGGTACTGTTTTTGGCATATCCAATAAGCACGGGTAGCTTGCCAGGCTCTGCCGTGAGGGCTCCATACTCTCGGTAGCTTGTCAGGCTCTCCGAGAGGGGCGGAAGAATCAAACTCGTGTCAGCCTCGTGAAAGGTGAACTGCTGTGCTATCGCTCCAGCCCATATTAGATAATACATTCCAAAAATCAGCAACGGTGCTTTTCTAACAACGATGGAATACAAGCCAATTAATATAAAATCAGTGAAAATGGCTTTAATTTAAATTCAGAAATTAAAAAATGATAGGGTGAGAGAATAAAAATACTGAAAAATACTATATATACACAAGTATGAGGCCAAAGGAACATATTTTAATAAAAGACAAAGTGAGTATATTGGCTTCCATATTTAAATAACTCAAGTGAAAGAATACAAAGACATTGAGCACCTGAATAAAACAAATGAAGGAAAAAATAGAATGATTAAAATATTTGAGTTAAAAATGAGGAAAGCAATCATACAATGTTCCAATAACCATCCCTTTACCAGTGTAATTTCCCATCACCAAGGCCCCCAATTTCCCTTCATCACCATCCCTACCTGCTCCCAGTTCCCCCAGACTGCCTCTATAGCAGGTAATTTTCTTCCCTTCTCTCTATTTCATTCTCTGTTTTTCTTTCTGGGCATTATGGTTTGCCATATAGATACTGAGAAGTTATTATGTATATCCTTTACATACTTTCAGCATTCAGTTCTTGTATGACTGAAACTAATCACGAATAACCTTAAAACTGTATTTCACAGTGGCTCAATTTTTTAAAAAGAGAAAAAAGGAAAAACTATAGGGCCAATTAACAAATCTAATTCTGCTCCTTTGGGGAAAATAGAAAAACAGTGAATTATCTGCACCTTTCACTAAACTGATCAGGAACAAAAGAATGGCATACAACATTCACAGCCTAGTGTGTGAGGGACATACAACTCTATCACCTCTTCATTTCTTTTCTAGAACAGCATATACAGATGTTTTTGTGCATCACAAGTGGCTTGTTAAGTCCTGTATTTCTAGGACATAATCAGTGGCATCAGAGTTTTCCAATTTATTTGCAAGAATTTGAGGGAAACAGATTTGCATGTTTCTCTTGTAATTATTCATTGCAAAAATATCCTCGCACTTGCTCAGGATTTATTTGATTACCTGACATAGAGAAAAACGTATCACAGAAGTTCATGATAGAAAGCGGGATGGACCTGTTACTTATGCTCGAATTGCGTTTGAACCCTAAAAGTTTTTATCCCCAACCCAGCAGAGGGTGGGCTCAAAAAAAAGTAGTTCTACTCCTAGAATTTGGGCATGTGAGAGTTTTTTCAACTTTGTACTGACTTATTCTTTGGTCCTTCTGGATCAGGAGAAAACTGTCACTGAGAACTGTACCCAATGTGTGACTCAAAGGTTGAGCTGAGGGCTGGTGAGAAGGCAGCCACGCGCTGGAGCTGACTTGCGGACAGACAAGCTCTGCAAGGACACTGCAATACGGTCACGTGCCACCCGGTGCCGCGTGCACGCTGCAGGTGCGGTTTCCAGCCAGAGTCCAGGGCAGATCTCTCAGGTGCGAATGTAAACTGTGGGGAGGTCTGTCAACAACTCGGTAGAGACCAGAAACATACTGGGTAAGTAAGAGTTATTGACCCCTACTAGACCCCAATCCCAGAGGCACAAAAATCAGAAGTGAGAGAGCAGAGCTCGTGCCATTTCCACCAAGGAACCTCAGGTGGGGGCTTGCTGGGTCCTGGGGGGAATGGAGAAACTGAGTCTTCAGCGAATGATTCTGAATGCTCTGGGCCACCGTTACCTGGGCCACATTACCTTTTTTCTATCTGAAAATGACAAGAAAGCTATGGCTTCTGAATGAAATGTCTTTAAGGGCCAGAAAAAGGGGTCATTGTATAGTTCCTTTGGGGACAGTGAGATAAAAATAAAGCGATTTTTTTTTTTTTTTGCTATACTCTGCTGTGGTTAGGCAATTCTATGACATATCTACTGAAAAGTAACTTGGAAGCAGGTTAATGTGAACACGGATGCTGTGGCTCTCATGGTTTTAGGACCTGGTGCCTGTAGCTTAGCACACACTGTTCATTTTCAACATTTGCAACAAAATTTAATATGAATGTGAATCAATCTGACTTGAAGCATTACTCTTTAGAACATTTTTTGACTCTGAAGTATGTAAAATTTACAATCAGTAAATCCCAATTTGACCCAAATGATACATGCCTAATATCACAGGCATACTAAGGAATATATTTAAGATGAGCCTAGGCTGCATCTGACTATTTAATACAATATCTCTTATGAACTTTTCTTCCAAATATAGAATGCATATTTGATTTCAAAAAGGAACTTAGATTTTTTTAAAGGCTTAGTTGCTTGTTACTATAGCAATGGTTCTATACATAATGTAATTTGTACAGATGTGTCCTATAATGTGTGACATTTTATTGTTCAGATAAAAATCTATAGATATGTTCATGCATAATCAATAACCAATTCCCCTACCTGTGTTTGTGTGATCTGTACCATCATTCTAAGTGTAATCACTGTTTCCCTTTGAACAGAAGGTTCTGGTCTCTCAGTGGAGCACACAAGGCACTGAGCAATAGCCCCCTCCTCTTCCCTTCCCACTCCACTTTAGAAAAGCAGAGAGAGCTATGTTTGACTTGCTTGAGCTAAAAATAATTCATTTGTTAGTTGTCTTATCATGGCTTAATCCTTCAAGGCAAAGGTAGTATATAATTATACTTCCTGATGGTGAAATTATTCAGGCGGGGGAGACGTGTGTGGCAAAACATCTTTCCCCAAGCTGCAGTGCAGTTCCTCTGATTGAATATAACCTGGTGATAAGAGCAGTTTTTGGTAAAAATATCATCTTTGTAATTTACTAGCTAGGTAACTATAGCAGACTCACAACCTATTTTCCTAAGCATGAAGAACAAAGAGGAGGAAAGAAATATCAGTATAAATACCTGTTCTAATGAAGAAAACAAAACCATTCAAATTATTTATAGCAGAAGGAATTGACTCATAGGACAGGGCTAATCAGGTGAGGAAGTCTGCCCAGCCACCCAGGATAGTCTGAGACTGAGAAATTGACCTTAAGCAGGCACTTCCACTTAGATTTTGAGTTTGTGTGTTACCACCAGGTCAGCTGTTGAGATTGCTCAGAACTCTGTCAGTTTTAGCCCTGAAAGTCCTGAATCCGGGAACCTCTCTTTCCTATCCCAGAAAAATCAAGATAGTGGCCATCCTCATTACCATATTCCAAGGCAGTGATCGTCAGAAATTAAAGGCCTAAAAGCATCTACCTCGTGGAACCTGGAACTAAGGGGAGTTCAGTAGCTACATAAGAAACTGTAGGTAAAGAGTGAGGAACTGAGAAATATCCTAAATTCATCCTCACCACTACCTTCAGTCTTTCATGGATGGGTGTCTTCTATTGGCCATATCCATCTGGCGAAATGAATGTTGGAGCCTGGGAAAGACTGTCTACATTTCCACAAAGAGGACTTGATAGGGAATGCTGAGGAAGGAACCTGAGACCAAACACACATGAGGGTTGGTCTTCCTTCTAACACTGGGTAAATATCTTTAGTTTTCTGAAACTTGGGTTTCTGATTTCTGCAATGGTGACATAGTAAATAGATGTGAAGAACAAAGAAGTAACCAAATTTCCGAGGAGACATTCTAGCACATTGAAGACATTTGCTTTAAAGATAGAGAAGTTAGAAAATACTTGGAATCTTCTTCTTTTTTTTTTTTCTTTTTTACTGATTCAGTCACGAATCACGAATCACAAAATCCTGTTAATCACCGATTTCTCAGGCGGGCTCAGTAACATCTCATTTCGTCCTTTCCCTGAGATCTCAGAAGTCCATCTCGACTTGGCCCTCCTAACGATGTTGCACTGGGGGCTCTTCAGGGTCAGGGGAATGAGATCCAGCTTGTTACTGGATTTTGCATATGAATACACCATGGGAAGCTTGCAAGGCTGTCCCATGTGGGCAGGAAACTCTCAGAAGATTGCCAGTTTCTCCCAGAGGGAGAAAAAGGCTGCGGCCACACACTTCTGAGAGCTTGCTTTTAAGTATCTCTCTGGATGTTGGCCATTGATGGGATTACACACACCTGGGTTCCTCTGCCAGTACCTTCATGCATGAGGTCTGTCCGAGCATGTGGAGAGGGGCCTCCAGCATGGCTGTAGCTAGGTTCTGGTGGTCTTCGGCCGCTGAGAGCTCTAATTTTACTGACTCAAAGGAGAGATAAATAGGGAAGTAGAGTTTATTATCTTCCTGAGTTTTGTATTGCAATGTAGAAGTATTTAGCTTGTGGAAAGAAGTGGCCAAATTCTCAGTCTGAGAACTGAGGCTCAAGTGCAGTGGTTATTTCTTCCCTATAAGTCTTCCCTTAAACCCTGATGCTTGATAAAAATTATTTGGCAAAGAATTGGTAAGTGGGCCTGGAGACACCATGCAGATAGGGTGCATGACTTGTGTGCAGTCAACCCCAGTTTGATTTCCAGTGCAACAAAGTACCCCAGGCATTGCTAAGTGCAGCTTTGAAGTCCACTGATCACCCAAAGGTGTGCATCACCCAAACCATCCATGCGTCGTTTGGGTGATCCCCAGCACTACAGGACTCCTTGCATTAAACTTCTGCCTTAGTTGGTTTGGAGTAATCAGAAGGGCCCCTTAGGCCTACTGAATTCTGCCTCTTAAATTAAAAATAAATTAAAGAAAGAAAGGATGGGAGAAGAAATTGAAGGAGAGCAATTGTGGAGAGCCTCCACAGGACCGTGCTTCGTAAACAACACCTGTTTCTTGTTAATTGCACCGTGCTTAGAAAACAACTCCTAATAAGGAAACAGGATGTCCTGTCACGCCCACAAGGTGTAACTAGCCTATCAGCTGCAGACACTTGGGCGTAAACAAGCAGCGAGAGGTATATAAGGGGGAAGTCACCTAGCTAGAGGTTCCCCCTCCTGCGTCCCTTTCTCCTCGTTCCCCCTCGTTCTGTTTTTTTCCCCTTTCATGGAAAGGATCTCCGAGTTGCGTGTTTCTTCGCTGGTCGAAGTGGCGTGCGACAAGCAATAAGTGCATTAGCCCAGGTGGCTGCTAGTTTCCAGGACCCTATGACCACTCGCTGGTCAGAGCATTGAATAGTCTTCAAGAACCAAGCAGAATTCTGGAATCAAAAAGGAGTGAAAACCTTCACTCTGTTCCAAGGGTAAATTCCCAAAGAAATGGCTATTTGGGGGAAAGAAGTGTCTGGATGGGAATGCTAGACTCTTGTATATTCTCATGACTGAGTAGGGTACACAGGTCACAGAGAAAGAATAGGCCTGAATGGAGAAGAAGACCGACATGAGCTTCTTCAGACTCAACATGAATGAACACTTAAGCACATGTTTCTCTACCTGGATCTTTTAGGGGGTGGGGGAGAATGGAGTGAAATCTAGTGATGCTCAAGTATTACTCCTGACTCTGCACTGAAAAATCACTCCTGGTAGTGTTTGGGGATCATATGGGATGCCAGTGCTTGAATCCAAGTCAACTGTGTGCAAGACACATGCCTCATCCACAGTTCTTTCTTCCTCATGGCCTCACACTACCTGAATTTTAGTGACAGGAAAAAAAAAATCAATGTACTTACCAATACTTTGTTACAAGAATCCAAATTTGGATAGATTTTATTTGTAAAACTGTTTTTCTTGTACTGGAGCAAAAGCACAGCGGGGAGGATGTTTGCCTTGAACGTGGCTGACCCGGGTTCGATTCCTCCTTCCCTCTTGGAGAGCCTGGGAAGCTATTGAGAGTATCCTGCCAGCACGGCAGTGCCTGTCAAACTACCCGTGGCATATTTGATATGCCAAAAACAGTAACAAGTCTCACAATGGAGATGTTACAGGTGCCCACTCAAGCAAATCAATGAACAACAGGACTACAGCGCTACAGTGCAGCAACTCTTTTTCTTGAGTCTTACTTAGTGTTTTTATCCAGACTAAGTCAGTTTGTATGTTAAAAATCCCGCATTATTTTTTTTTAATTTTACTGAATCACCATGTGGAAAGTTACGAAGTTCTCAGGCTTATGTCTCAGTTATACAATATTCAAACACCCATCCCTTCACCAGTGCCTATATTCCACCACCAAAAACCCCAGTACACCTCCCGCCCCCGCCCCCCCCACCCCCAACTGCATAACTGATGAATTTCACTTCATTTTCTCTTTACCTTGATTACATTCCATATTTCACATATTTCACACAAAACTCACTATTGTTGTTGGAGTTTCCCCCCCAAGAAAGACAGCCCTACTACCAAGGAAGCATTTGATAATTGGTTTTCCATTGCTTAGAATGAAGAGATATATAGTCCCACTGCTCCAAGTACATAACTCTTTTTTTCCTTTTCCCTTTTTTTTCTCATCCCCCTTCCCGCGCCTCATAATATGGTGGACGCCACACTGCGTTTCTCCCCGAAAATGGGAAACAACCGGGAAAGAGGGATATTTCCTCTTCTCAGCCGGCGTGAGGCTATGGCTTAGTTCACAGTCTAGAGAAATGGCTGCTACTTTGATTACCTTCAATATTTCAACAAAAAACTCACTATTATTATTGAAGTTTCCCCCCAAAGTCAGACCTGCTAAAAAGGAACTGTTTCACATTGCTGACAATTAAGAGATGTTAAGTCTTTGGATTTCTGTATAAAGTCCAGGGAAAATTCTGCCAGAAATTGCATAGCCCAGCTCACAGTCCCAGGGCATTGTTGTAGGAAGCTGCTCTGGATGCCAAAATGGGGTAGAAGACCTCTGGAATCGAAGTCTTTAGGAGCAGAGGGTCCGTTTTGCGCTTAGCAGCTCCAGATTTATCTGGGCCAAGGGCGTGCCAGTAACGCCCTCCTCCCATGGTTGCCTATGAGCCACAAACTGTGAAAACTGTATACCTCTGGGTTAGGAATCTTAGAAGGTGGCTCTCACCACGTGGATATTGCTGCCGCCGCCATTTTCCGTGCAGAAAAAAACAGGGTGGAGAGGAAAAATCCATCCCCAGACAGTGCAGAGTTGTAGCCCAGCTCACAGTCCCAGTTCATTGCTGTAGGAGGCCGCTCTGGATGCCAAAATGTGTTAGAAGACCTCTGGAATCAAACCCGCATTATTGCGTTAGTACCAGTAAATGGTTTTGGAATCAAACTGTTGGGGCTTAGAAGTGGGAAGTAGTTAGCTTTCTAATTGACTGGATGTTCCCATGAAACACCACTGGAATCCATATTACAAAAGAAATTTCTTGTGCATCCAATGAGTTAGCTATTGTTAATGACTGGATTTATACTTATAGCCAGAACTTAAAATTACTTTAGACACTACTATATATGATAGATGTGGTAGCGCTGTTGCACTACCATCCTGTTAATCATCGATTTGCTTGAGCGAGCACCAGTAACATTTCCATTATGAGACTTGTTACTTTTTTTGGCACATTGCGTACTCCATGGGGAGCTTGCCAGGTGCTCCCGTGTGGGCGGGATTCTCTCAGTAGCTTACCAGGCTCTCCGAGAGGGACAGAGAAATCGAACCCGGGTTGGCCACATGCAAAGCAAACGCCCTACCCACTGCGCTGTCGCTTCAGTCCAGATGTGTAGCAGCCTGATTAAATCATTGCAGCGTGGATTTTAATTTTGTTTTTTTTTTTTATGATGGAGTGAATGGCCCTGGATTTGAAGTCAGAAGAACTTGGATTATGTTCCATGTCTGCTTTCTTTCTTCCTTTTCTATTTGGTTTTTAGGCCATACCTGTCTGTCATCAGGGCTTTCCCCTGGCTCTGTGCTCAAGGATAAGTCTTGACAGAGCTTGGGAGACCAAGGTACTGAGGACCTTGTTGGTAGCATGCAAGGAAAGTGCCTCCCCACTGTACTATCTCTCCTGCTCCCCTCAACCATTATATAGTCAATTAAATGATGTCAGTTTCAGCTCTCCAGAGTGCTGTTATTTCTTTGTCTATGAAATGTAGAAAGTTTTCCTTGGCAATTCAACTTCTTTTCTCAGTGTGGACCTGCTTTCTCAGTTGAACTCTATTGTGAACTAGGGCTATTTTATAACTAATGACAAATCAGCAGATCCCATCTGGTAAATCACGAAAATAGTAAGTTGAACTTTGGTAGTTGCAGATTCCACCACCACAGATCCTTGTTAAATAGGTTAAAGTTAAGGTCTTGGAAACTGCATTTCTAAACAGTTTCTTAAATGATTGTATTATGTTCATCTAGGCCTGGGAAATACAAAGGGGCTTAGTAATACAATTATGAGTCTGAATTTAGTAATAACTTCTTTAAATTTTCATTAAAATTTATTAACATTCTAACTAAACTTTTCATGCATAAATACTAATATTACCTCTGGAGTAAGGTATGATTGTGTTTAACCCATTTATTCACAAGTCAGTCAATTTTCAAATTTCTTGACATTTTTTTCCAACTGAAAGATGAGAAGCTACTCTGTGAAAGGAAGAAGGCTAATATTTACTGAGTGTCCACGTAGTAATCAGATTAGTAATCACTGAAGGGCACTGATTACATGAGGCAGAGTCAATTTAAATAATTTTCTTGAACATTGATGGGACTTTTGTGAATGTTTATTCTGCCATTTTTACCTAAATTTGAAATACACTTCTTTCATGTGTCATTTTATCCTTTTCTGGAGACAGAGAATGGATCGATAATCATTCTTTTATTGTGAGGAACAAAACATACTTCACCACCATTCTTATTAATTCAAGTAACAAATTTGTTTTCTAAATTTAAGTGGTGTGCTTATTTTTAAAAATGCTTTATTCTCCTACTGTGTTTCCTTAGATCATGCATTTGAGAGAGATCAGTTGTCTCTCCCTATCTTTCTAACTTCTCTCAGCATGATATTCTTCAGATCCACCCACTTAGCAGAAAATTGCATAATTTCATCTTTTCTTACAGTTGAGTAGTATTTGTTGTTAGTCTGTACCATAGTTTCTTTTGGGGGTGGCTTTTGGGGCGGCCTCTAATCACCTTTACCAGCCTCAAAAAGCTTCAAAAGCCTCTGTTCCTCTCAGAGAGCCTGGCAAGCTACCTAGAGTATCCCGCCTGCATGGCAGAGCCTGGCAAGCTACTCGTGGCGTATTCGATCTGCCAAAAACAGTAACAACAAATCTCACACTGGAGAAGTTACTGGTGCCCGCTTGAGCAAATCGATGAACAATGAGAAGACAATGCTACAGTGCTACATGTGTTATTATATTATAGGATTTTTTACTAAATTTTTACTAGTCGATAGTAAAACTTCATAATTCTCTATTTAAGAATCGACATATTATTACTAAAAGACTACTGATCTTATAAAGCTGTCTGAAGACATTCCATTTAGATATAATTTACTTCATTTATGTCTCTATATTTGGTTTCAGTTAGAACTACTAAGGTTTCCATTTAACTCTACATATCGCTTTTTGTTTCTGTAGCAAGCTACCTTATTTACTAGGACAAAAATGTTCTTTGTGGTAGTTTATAAGCTCTGTAGGACATATTAATCACATGACACACATGAATATGAATAAATCTGTTAATAATACTCAAGAATAATTTTGTATTATGAAAGAAATCTAAAAACTTACATGCCCA
This sequence comes from Sorex araneus, assembly GCF_027595985.1. Classification (NCBI taxonomy): domain Eukaryota; kingdom Metazoa; phylum Chordata; class Mammalia; order Eulipotyphla; family Soricidae; genus Sorex; species Sorex araneus. The sequence goes on along the minus strand of NC_073305.1, from coordinate 156,766,970 downwards.
CAGGGAATTTTGTCTTGCACCAATAACAAAGTATTAAATACATTGCTTTCTAAGGGAAACTGTTCCTTGAAATGGCAGTTATTGAAAATAATGAGATTAAAAAAACCAAAGTCATTGTCTACTTGTAAATGTTCATTTTAATAAAATTGATTAACTTCTGTGAACTCACTTTTTAAAATTTTTAAATAGTAAAAATAATCAGGTCTATTTAGGTATTTGTTTTCTTTGGGCGTCACAGCCTACAGTCCCCACATACCGGAGCCATGTTAGTAGAATCTCAGTGTCATTAAGATTCCATCTGGAGAAGGCAGGGAGACTGCACCTGCTCCACCTGGGGCACCTGGTGTTATTGGCTCAGTTTGGGGTCCAGAGCATTCTCCCATGTGGTGTGTGGTGCCTGCCAGCCAGGATTCTTCACTGCTGAGTGTGGCAAGACGGCGCCGGGCTAATCATACATTTTTAATATAATAATTAAGTGACATCTATGTGAAAATGTCCTGTGAAACTCTTCACAGTATTAGAATCTGTAGTTTTATAAGAAAATTGTCTTTTATGAAGACAAAGGGCTATTATTTTCCTATAAAAATGAGCATTGTTCCAACAATGGTCTGATCCACTGTGCTTCTGCAGTCCCATAATCAATTCATTTTTGTTACTATCTTTATTCTTAGTTTAAGTGAGTGTCTATCTCATAGGGTACCTTTCATTTTCCTTGTATTAACACACAGGGACAAAAAGAGCATCGTTTTAGGTAATAGTTCTCTCATTTCAGTTTGAGTCTAAGGCAAACTTGGAGGCTGGAACTTCTGCTTCAGTTCTGTACTCTTCTATTAAGGTCATTTGCCGGGTGCCAGTGTTTTTGTGAGCATCACCCTGCTTCATTCCCTAAGTGCAGAAAGGGGAAAGATAAAGATGACAGAAAATGAGGATGTGACTTATTTTCTGGGTAAGCAGATATGTCTTTTCTAGGACATGAGACAGCAAGAGACAGAAAGACAAGTTAGGGCCCCTTGACACTGATTGTTCTTTGTCCCTCTTGAACCAGAGGCATCTCTGGACTGGACTGACCCAAAAAAGTCCCAAACAGAAGCATATAGTAACAGAGCCTGTTCTAAGTATCAACAGGAAACAAATAAAAATGAAAATGTGTTGAGGGGATGAAAAGTAATTTTCCCTCTAGCCTTCTAGATAATTGACTGAGACTGTCACTGTAGCACTGTCATCTTGTTGTTCATGGATTCTCAAGTAAATAGCTTGTCAGGCTCTGCTGTGCAGGCGGGATACTCTCGGTAGCTTGCTGGGCTCTCAGAGAGGGAAGAAGAATCAAACCTGGGTTGGCCACATACAAGGCAAATGCCCTACCCGCTATGTTATCGCTCCACTCCAATTGACTGAGACACTTCTTGTAATTAAAGCTGATTTAAAAAAGAAAAACAAAGGTCTAGTAATGTGCATACTTCCTGTATTTATGGGAAACACTCAGGAAACTGAGTAACTCCGAAAGGTCTAAACCATCACCTTGAAGAATATCTCCAGCTAAAGACAAAAGGAAGACATAGAAAGATTGCACTCATATGTGAAATATAATGTAGCAGAGAGGTATGAGCTAGCAATGATGCAACTTCTGGCAGAAATTTCTCTGGAGTTAGTTACTCAAACACTAAAATACAGAAATACGAAACCTCGTGGCCACTAGTGTGGCCACAGGACCTCATATCTCTTCATTCTCAGCAATGGAAAACAAATTATCAAATGCTTCTTTTCCAGCAGGTCCGACTTTGCAGGGGGATGGACTCCAAACAATAATAGTGAGGTTTTTTTTTTGAAATATTGAATGTAATCAAAGTAAAGAGAAAGTAAAGTGAAATTTATCAGCTATACAGGTGGAGTAGAGGGCTGGGACGGTGGGGGGGGCGGGAGGGTGATTTACTGTGGTTCTTGGTGGTGGAATATGGGCACTGGTGAAGGGATGAGTGTTCAAGCATTGTGTAACTGAGACTTAAGCCTGAAAGCTTTGTAACTTTCCACATGGTGATTCAATAAAAAAAAAGAGAGAAAGAAAAAAAAATTACTTAACTAATAGAAAAAAAAAAGAAAGACGTGTGTATGGGTGGTATGGGAGAGAGTAGAATACTGGGGTGCTGATGCCAGTTATGAGATGTTGAAGCCAATTATTACCAGGAAAAGCACAGTAAAAAAGAGTAAGGTTGCTAAGCAGATCTAAATCTACTTTCTCCAGTGAAGAGTTTCAAAGAGACTCAGAGGGGTCCTTTTCCTGGTAGATAGGAGTTTTACACATGGAGACTTCCCTTTCAGTAAATGTTTCTTACACAATGCTGGCCTTTTTGTTTTCAGAACCTTTCTTATGTCTGCTGCTTCTTCCAATAATCAGTCTAAAGTAATCTTTATGCTTAAGAAGCACAGTTATGTATTTTATAAAGTGCTTATTTACAGAAATGGCTGGGTTTCATGGGTTCATTGTGTATATCAGTTGAACTATGAGTTCAGTCCACTGTCGTCCCTATTTACATGCATGCAAAGAAGATGCAGGAATAAAACTGAGTAAGTGACCGATTTAAACAAGCAATGGTAGGATTTAAAGGCAAGAAAACATTCTCATACTTTTTAAATACATCAACAATAACTGTCTTATTCAATGCACTAATGTTGGGTAATGGAAGGAGAAGTATTTCTAAGGAGAATTTCTAAGAAGAATTCAAGTTAGCTGTCTAAAATCATACTTAAAAATCATCATATAGTGAGATAGTAACTTAACTATTTGCTAACTTTATTTCACACCACCATAGTCCTCTGAGCTTTTTCCTTCATGTCCTAAATATTCTGTATTTTCTATGCATTTTGCTTTTTTATTCTTCTACTACTTATCCATGGCTGTCATTTTTCTTATCTTTCCATCTCCAGGGATTAGCATTGTGTCTTATTTATAGGAGGCACTGGGCAAGTAAATGAAGAATGGCAACTTCACTTTAATTTCTTTTGAAATTTTTCATTTCAGCAGTAATAAAACAGAGGCGAAAATCAATAAACTTGATTTGTTGAAGACCCACATTCATTATGTGGTCAAGAAGATATGGAACCCCTTGTGTCCATATTTTGTACCAATGCTATTTCACGGTAGAAAGCTTACATCTAGAAGTAGACAATAAGAGGAGAGAATGTGCCCATAGATGAAAAAGTGCAGGTATTTTCTGTTACCTAGCGACACCATAGAAACATTTTCAGTTTCATCTCATGAAAAGCAAAGGACACTGCTGTGCTGGAGACTTAATATCTGACTCATATCAGTGCAGTGACAAACTCCGTTGTCTTAGCACCTGGATGAAACAAGAGACATTAGTAAGTAATCCCAGTATAGAACCACTAATGAGACAATTTGTTAAGCCAGTATTCCTTTTGCAACCAAAGTCTGACAAATTCTCTAATCCTCTTAAAGATTTGGGGGGAAATTATCAGTACCAACAGAAATAAGACTGTGTCATTTTTTGGTGCGACATTAAATTCATCTAAAGTAGGGCTCCGTGACACATCATTTTATAGAAAACCCAGACACTTCAGTTGCCTTGTTATATCAGGACTTCTGAAACATTTTTCAGAGTGCATTCCAGACGGAGGAGCCCTACCAGAAACATCCTGGATTCATTACATGCTTGATTTTGAGTTAATTATTTTGTAGTTGTTTATTCAGAAACATTTTATTGTTGCTTTTATTTTTTTTGCTACCACCAGATTTAGTTATGTAACCCCCACATTGGTTGTGCTCAAACTACAGTTTAAGAAGTTGATGCTGAAGAATGTGGTCATGGAGATGTCATTAGGCAGGGCAGATTTAATTTGGAAAAATGGCCTCCTCCTAACCCACTGAATGCATAAGAAGTCATGGCCCAGTAAGTCTTAAGAAATCAGTAGGAAATTGTACTGATTTTAATGCTTTGGTAAAATGAGTAGCAGATGAAATAATGTCCTTAATCTGCAATGCAAGTCTTGATGAAGGTCACGGTGACAGGTACCCATCTCTACCTGCCTTGGAACTACTTGTGCTGGAGTCTTGGAACTGGGACTGAATGGCATCACAGCCTGACTCTTTCTCCAACAGGCAGACAGAGAGTGACATATCTCTGTCTTCTTGGTCATCATGAGAGCCAGTTCCCATAATCTTCTCATGAACACAGGTCACTAGTTGTGCTTTTCTAGAGAACTCAGGCTAATATAAAACCCTACTATTAGGGCTGCTGGAATGTCTGTTCTCATTCAATTCTCAGCACTGATCTAGAGGCCCAGGTGGGTCACCGTAACACCGCCTTTGGTGAGCAGTCAAGTTCAGAACAGGTCTTTCTGAGACATGCCTCGGTGACATGCAGATCACTTCAAGTGAGATCATCTGAGGCATTTCAGGTTTATGAGCAAGTTTTGCTCCTTTAACTTTCAAAAGGAATCAAAACTATGCCCACAGAAATGACACAGGAAGTAAGGCACATGCAGCTGGCCTTCTTTGATTCCTGGCTATATGACCTGCTGATTATCACTACGAGTAATCTCTGAGTAAACCCTGAACACTGTCAGATGTAACCCAACCCCTGAAAGAATGAAAACTGATGATGGTCTTACAGGAAATGAAGATTACCCAAAATGGCATTTCTATCTGAAAAATAACGTCGAATAAAAGGTCAGATATTTTTACTTATGCATTTTATTTACTTTATATAATTCCAATGTATTTTATAAGTTGTCAAAGGAGGACAAAAATTGCTTTTAGGCTTCTTTTCAGCTGTATTTTATATGCACTGCATTTTAAAGTCTAGAATTGATTGTATCTCATATCTTTCTACTTACCAGTAGGAAACTTGAGGTGGCAGAAGGCTGTTTAAAGCGGTATACTAAACAATACCACCATAGTTTTGGGTCTGTATCCCTAAGGTGAGGAAAATTGTTGGGTTTTTTAACCAAATACTAAAGCCAAGCACTTCTATACATGTCAAACTTTGTACCGTAAACAGAGGTTCACATTTGTTATTAGTCTCTTCTAGCGTATCAAACAGAACAAAGTGCTCTCCTTTCCTACTTGCCTTCGTAGGTGGCCTTCTTCTAATCCTTTCAAAGTCCTCTTTTCTGTTACTTTTGTATACAACGCATGGTATGTCAATTCTGTGAGGACCAATGGCGTTTTCCTAAGGAAAATAAATGTAAAAGATTGGCTACATAAACACATGTATATAGATATTTAATGCAACCTTGCATAGCCTTTAAACCATTAGGTTTACACAGCTGTACTCTGTTTTATACCAAGGCTAAGGAGCTCACTTAGTGGCTTAGCCATCGAAGTTATTCTGTTATTTCTTCCTAAATTTTAGAATTTGACACTGAAATTCCAGTGGAGAACCTTTTGTACAGATGCTTTGAGTGTAACTTACCAGGTCCTTTCCAGAGGCCCTAACCCGTGATCATCTGCTTCCACACAGATGGCTCCTAATATTGATTTCTCCCTTTTCTGTAAATTGCTTCCCTTTGTCAGCAGCCTTACTGTCCTCCCTATCTCAAAATAGCAACTCTTTTGGCCAGCTAATGATAAAATCTACATTAAAGATAAGAAACTGGACCCCAGAGAGTTTGTGGAGATTGCACCTTTCAATGTTTGTCATTCAGTGTTCGTGCGTTCTTCACTGTCTCAAATGATCATGAGGTCAGGAACTTTTACAAAATTTGTCCTTCTCTTAATCAGTTTCTCCGAAGACAGTATCACTTGTATCACTGGCCATCACGTTGTTCATCGATCTGTTTGAGCGGGAGCCAGTAATGTCTCCATTTGTCCCTGTCTTGTGCTAGTGTAGCCCAATGGCATCTGCTCGCTCCAGGAACACGAACAGCCTCAAACCGTTCATTCAGGGTCTTGACGAAGAAGTCTGACCATCTCGTAGGTGGGTGGCAAGGCGTTCTTTTGACATCCTGTGGAATCCAGTCGGTAACAGCTCTAGTCCAGCAGTCGTCTCCAAATCGCATTACGTGTCTGGACCATATGATTTTGACGCCTTGGCAAACGAGACAGCGTCCCTGATTCTTGATAGTCAACAGAGGTCGGAACTCCACATTCCTTCTCTCACTTGAGTGAAATGTGATACTCCAAGCATAGCTCTTTCAATTCCTCTTTGGATACCAAATAGCGTTTTCATCCTGCTTTCAAAAGGCCCAGATTTCTGAGGCATATGTTAGTGCAGGAAGAATGGTGAAGTCAAAAATATGTGCCCGGAGCTGGAGGTTCTTCGTCCTCTTAACCACTTCTTTGATGCTCTTGAAGACATTTCACGCCACTCTCTTCCTCCTGAAAAGTTCAGGTGTCAGGTCGTTTGTCATGTTGAGTTCTCAACCGAGGTACACATAACTGCTGCATTTGGAGAAATTCATTCTGTTGAGAGCAAATTGAACATGGGAACTAGTCCGTTTCTCATGAACATTATCTTCGTGAGATTCAGGGAAGTCTGACCTTTCCACACTCATGGTCAAAGTCAACCAGCATTCCTGCAGTTTGGCTGATATTTGGTGTTAAGAGAACGATGTCATCAGCAAAGCGGAGATGGTGTAGTTGCTGACCATCTATCTTCACTCCCATTCCTTCCCATTCCATTCGTCGCATAATGTTCTCGAGAGTGGCACTGAAGAGTTTTGGTGAATTGGTGTCACTCTGCCAAACCCTTCTTTACGTCAATGATCACTTCTTTGTACAATGGTGAGATCCTGGTAGTTGAATCCGTAATACAGCTCACGGAGGATCCTGATGTATTGAGTTTGAACACCATGTTTCGCTAGGGCTTCGATGACCGCTTCAGTCTCAACAGAATCAAAGGCCTTCTTAAAATCATTGACCATTAAACAGAACAGCATCTTGAACTCTCGAGAAACCTCACTGAGCTTGGTCACAGTGTGGATATAGTCTTTCATCCTGAATCCTTTTCGGAACTTGGCTTGCTCTCATGGTTGTCCTTCGTCTAGTGTTCTGCTAATCCTATTCAGGATGACTCAAATGACAACTTGTAGGTGACAGACAACAGGCAGATTGGGAGATAGTTGCCAATGTCGTAGATGTCTCCCTTCTTGTACAACAGGATGGTCCTGCTGGTTTTTCATTGGGATGAAACCTTGCATTCAGACAGGTACATGTGAAGAGCTGAGCCAGTGTATTGACAAGTACTGGTAGCAGATTTTTCAGGTGTTCGGGTCTGACCTTGTCTGGACCTGGTGCTGTACACTTCTTTACCGATGAAATGGTGTGTTGGCTTTTGGAAGGGAGAATGCTGGGAATGACATATTCATCCTGTGGAATTTGGTATGTGGGCAGGTGGACATGGCTATCAAAGAGATCCGAATAGAAGTCATGGATAACCTTTCCATTGCCCTTCTGGAAGATTTGATAGATCCATCAGGATGTCGGAGGGCAGTCATCTTGGTCTTGTAGTTGGCAAAGGACAGGCGGGTGCTGCGAATACTTTTCCTGGCTTCTGTTAACATTGGTTAACACTGCTGCTCTTCTCTCTCTCTCTCTCTCTCTCTCTCTCTCTCTCTCTCTTATTGAATCACCATGTGGAAAGCTACAAAGCTTTCAGGTTTAAGTCTCAGTTATACAATGCTTGAACACCCATCCCTTCACCAGTGCACACTGCTGCTCTTCTCTCTTTGAGGTCTTCCTTTATCACATCTCTGCACAGCTTTGTGAGCTCAGATGTTAGTTTGTGGTTGCCTGAGGCTCACGCCAAACCACGTTGGCGAATGAGCTTGAGAGTTTCTGAAGACAGGTGACTTTTTGTGGCTTTCTCTCTCTCTGCATTCATTGTACAATCACGGAGGTACTGAACCATTTGATCATATTCTTCATTGATGTTGTCAACGATGGCATCTTCCCATATTGCTGCAGTAGTGCTAAAGAGCTCCCAGTTAGTGGTCATTCTGGGAGTTCTCTTCTTAAACTTTGCACCCCTTTCTCCCTGCTCCATGAAGTACAATTTTGTATGAAGGAGACGGTGGTCTGATCCTGTTTGGAATTTTTGGACAACAGCAACATCGGTCAGGCAAAACCATCAATTGAATATGATGTGGTCAATTTTGTTATGGAACTGTCCACCAGGATACTCCCTTGTCCAGCATTTAGATTCAGCCTTCTGGAACTGCAATTTACCATGTATGATCTTGGTCAACATGATGAACTCAGACAGTCTCTCACCCTGTTCGTTCCATTCTAGGCCATGGGTCCCGATGTGGAGTTCTTCGGATGACCTTCTAGGTCCTATCTTGGCATTAAAATCACTGATAATAACCTTATAGAAGGTGTGGTCTTCTTTATAGATCTTTTCCAGCTCCATGTAGAACTTCTTAATTTCTTCTTCATCATAGTTGGATGTTGGTGCATAGATGATGAAGATAGAAACTGCCCACAATGAGCCACATCTATTCAAACATAAGCGTCCAATTTGGGTTATTAGACATTTGAACGAATCAATGCTCATGGCTAAGTTTGTGTTGACAAGGACACCGACACCACTGATGTCTCTACTGTCGCATGTTCCAAGGAACAGTTCTCCAGTGTTGAAAACAACGTGATGTGTTCGATGCCTTCTCATCTCAGTCAATCCACTGATGTCATACTTGATCTTCTGCGCTTGCACCATCAGGTGCTCGATGGATGCTTCTGATGCCAGCATACGTGTGTTAAAAGTGCAAACAGTTATTTTTTAGTCCTTCATTTTGGCAACCTAGTTAGGCCCTGAGATTTTATCAGCCTCTCCTTTTACATCCTTCTTAATGCTGCCATACTGGGGACTCTTCCATGGGAATGAGGCCCATTGTTGTTACTGGTTTTGGCATATCGAATACGCCACAGGTAGCTTGCCAAACTCTGCTGTGGAGCCAGGATACTCTCGATAGCTTGCCAGGCTCTCCAAGAGGGATGGAGGCTTTTACGGTGGCCTTTAATCGCCATTATAGGTGTTGGTTCACATCATATATGAACCCCATCAAATATGGTGAGGTAATTATGGAAAATGGGTAGGAAGTGTTTATGAAGTGTCACATAGCTGCTTAACGAAGTGGCCACGAAGAGACCAAGGACACTAAGAACTGAAATTTTACAGTATCATCAGTGGTAAAGTCTGCTTGAGCCTCACCAGTCTTAACAAGACATTAGGTGTTAATTATATAACCACAGAAATTATCACAGTTTAGCTGAGGGATAAACAAGTGAAACAGATGCAGTAAATTAAATCAGGAACAGAATTATATAAATTGACATTATTACAATTCCATGAATAAAGGAACCAAGAAATAGTTCTAGATTCAGTATGAAGAGGATATAAATGTGTACTGTAGTCCAATAATAGCTAGTTTAAATTGAAGATACACAAATCCTTAATTAGCAGACTAAATCTTAGAGAAAATTTTGCATATGAAATGTATACAAATATTTACAGGATTGTTTGCATTATCTACAAATTAAAAACATTCTTTCAACTTCAAAAAAGAACAAGTCATTATATTGCAATGTTTTAAGATACCAAATATTGTGTCATGAATATTAATGAATAGATTCAAGTTAGCTATATCAACATAAATGAATTCCTTAAAACAGTGAGAAAAAGTTTCTAAATTATAGCTCTTATATAGGTGAATTATATGTATAATTGAATACAATACTTTAGAGATGCATAATCATAAAGAAATGATAAAAACATGAAATCAAAATTTTTTTTATTGAACCACTAGATGCAGTTACAAAACTTTCATGATTGAGTTTCAATTGCACAATGATCTCAAACACCCATCCCTCCACCCGTGTACATTTTTTACCACCAATGTTCTCACATCCCTCCCACCACCTCCACCCCACCACACCCCTGCCTCTCTGGCAGACACATCAAATAAAATACTAAATGTTCACTGTCACTGTCACTGTCATCCCATTGCTCATTGATTTGTTCGAGCGGGCACCAGTAACGTCTCTCATTGAGAGACTTATTGTTACTGTTTTGGCATATCCAATACGCACTGGTAGCTTGCCAGGCTCTGCCTCGTGGGCTCGATACTCTCGGTAGCTTGCCGGGCTCTCCGAGAGGGGCAGAGGAATCGAACTCAGGTCGGCCACGTGAAAGGTGAAAGCCCAACCGCTGTGCTATGGCTCCAGCCCTTAAACGTTCAAATTTAAGTTAATATGGCAGAAAATGGAATAAGATTATAGCACTTTATAGAGAGAGATTTCTTTTTTTTAATTAATTTATTTTTTTAATTAATGAATCACCGTGAAAGCACAGTTACAGATTTATACATTTTCGTGCTCGTGTTTCCCTCATACAATGTTCAAGAACCCATCCCTTCACCAGTGTCCATTCTCCACCACCAATAAACCCAGCATCCCTCCCATCCCCCAATACCATCTCCCCCCACCCCACCTGCCTCTATGGCAGGGTATTCCCTTTTGTTCTCTCTCTCCAATTGGGTGTTGTGGTTTGCAGTAGGGGTGTTGTGTGGCCATCGTGTTAAGTCAATTTATATAGAGAGATTTCAATAGCGTTGGTAGGTTTCTATTTCTTGAACAGAAGTTTTCTATATATGGCTGAAATATCTCATAATGACTTTTTTAACGTCAACCTATTATTGCATAGTAAAATTCAATTAATTAGATCTGCAGTTTTATATTAGTCACTATGATTATTCTATTTATTTTAAACAGAAATGGAATTGAAAATAAATAAATAGAATAAATAAATAGAAATGAAATTGAAGGGATCTTTTCATACATGAAAAGTAAGAATTCTCCACGTATTAATTTTGTAAAAGTTAGTTAATCTCATATGCAAGTTATTGCTTATTGCAACTTTTAACATTTTGTTTTCTTGTGCATTATTGACACAGTTGTGGGCTTTACAAAAGTATATACATCTATAGAAATGTCCACAGGGGATATTGCTGTGGAAAGAATATTACTAATATCATAGCAGTACTATACAATATATTACAATTAGTCCAGGAGCAAAATATCACTATCATGGATACCAAGAGAACGACCCTGAAAATTACCATCAGCTCCTTTTCTTTTAGGCTTACAGAAAACCATAAGTATTACTCTTAGTAGGTCATCACTGCAAATAGGCCAATTACAACATGAATCGTTGAATTATGGTGTTCTTCTGTTTTAGTCTAGTCTGCTCTTCATTAAAATGCATTACATCCTTAATGGAGCTCTGAGAAGAGAAACATAGTACTAATATAGGGAAATTAAAACTCTCAAAGTCTGAGAGCCTTTCCAAAGAAGACCCACTGTTTTCACATTCTATTTTACCTCATTAAATCATCTGAAAATCAGATCTTGAAAGTAGACTCAAATAATTTAAGACACCATAGTTAATATCCTCAACAAAATATTGGAGAATGTTGTATTAATTTTAAATAATAATAATAATAATAATTATTATTATTATTATTATCTTAGTTTGAGGAACACACCAGTCTGTCCTCAGGAATTATTGCTGACTCTGTGCTCAGGGGTCATTCCAGGCATGCTTAGTGTTAACGGGGATTGAACAAGGCTTGTCTGAATGTAAGGCAAGCACCTTAACCCCTATACTCTCTCTCCAGCCCCACAAGGACTATTTAAAATAAAAATAAATATGGGTAACAAAATAAAGGATATGAAAATAAAAACAAATAAAAGAATGAAAATTGAAACATAAATTTAAACTATAATCCTTAAGCTGATCAGAGTATGCTTAACTGTGATGAAACATACAAAGTAGAAAGAAGCTACAACAGTTATACAACTTATACATGATACAATAAACCTATAAAGCATAGTGCCAAATTGCACATAGCTTAACAGTGCCATCAAGGACTTGACAAATCATATAGAACAAATTACATACTGTTTTGAAGATTTTGATAAATATGCAAAATACAATGATCAGTGTATATGTATATAAAAATTTATATTCTACAAGCAAAATATGAATTCTTTTTTGTACAATAAAATATTAAAAACCATCAATGATATATTTACTCAGAAAGATAACTTTATAAGTTCTCTGAAATAGAGATTTTCAAGGTTATTTATAGCTACAATGTAATAAAACCATAAATCAACAAGAAAAATACAAAGAAATATTTTTAATAACTAAATTAGGGAGAAAATAAATCAGAATAAGAATTTATCTAAGACCAAATAATGCAATAAAATTTCTTATAAAAACTAAATGTCAGGTTGTGAAAACTCAGATGTGTTCAGTATACAGAGAGATTCAAACATTTTAGTTAACATTCAATAAAGAGTGGTGGAGCCAAGGATAGCCCAAGGATAACCAGGAAATTGATAACAGGCTTAGGTAAGTTAAACCTTGAAATGTAAAGTAATAATGAAAAATAAAGGAAGGGGTGGAGGAAGACAATAGAAAAATATGCATTGCTGGAACCAAACATATTTGTGGTTAGTCAATTTGTAACACCTGTTCTACTAAGTACAAGTGAAGACTAATAATAAGTTGGGGGCTGGGAATGAGGTTGAACTGTACAACAGATGCCTTGCCTGTGTGAGTTCTTGGGTTTAATCTCTCAGCCACACAAAATATTTTTAGGATAATTTGAGATTGAGAGAGAGAGAAAGAGGGAGAGAGAGAAAGAGGGAGAAAAAGAGGGGAGAGAGAGAGAGAGAGAGAGAGAGAGAGAGAGAGAGAGAGAGAGAGAGAGAGAGAGAGAGAGAGAGAGAGAGAAGTGCCTGTAAGGGCAGCAAGGCAAGAGGAAAACTGGTGACACTAGTGGTGGGAAATATACACTGATTAAAAGACTGCTTTTGGAACATTGACTGAAACCCAATAATGAACAACTTTGTAACTGTATTTCACTTCACGGTGATTCAATTTTTAAAAAATCTGAAAAAATAAAAATGAAAGTGATAAATCTATAGCTCTACATCTAGAACTATTAAAGTAAAAATATTTGTAATTTTAAAATAATTTATGAATAAATTATATTTAATTCATAGCTATCAGTTTGGATTTTAAAATAATATAATTGTAAAACATGTATTCAAATAACCATAAAATATAAAAATTTCAAAATAGTGTATAATGAATTTTAACAACTGGAAATATCTACATGTAGGAATATTGTTTCTGGAGGATTTTATATTAATTTCACTTTCATTAAATTATTAATAAATGAAAAACAAGATAATAAGCCACATTTTCTATCATGTGATAGTTTCAGTCATCTATTCATAATATTTAATTTTCTCATGCATTAAAATCTAAATGTGCAGTAAATCTATACAAGTATTGAAGGAAAATGTAGGAAAATATTTGATATCCCAGTCTGAGCACAAATATTTTTAAGCAGAAATTCAATGACCCAAAGAAAAGGAAATCTGCATATTTTCTAAATAAACATTTGCTATCAGGGACTAAAGAAATCGTACAGGGGTTAAGTCTCTCGCCTTGCATATGACAGACCCTGGCAATGCATATGAATCCCTGAGCACATAGGAATGAGCCCAGAGGATATAACCAGAATCAGTCCTGAGCACAGTCAAGTGGGACCAAAACACCCCCCCATAATTCCCATCGCCCACTGAACCAAAGATTTACCATCACTAAATCACAATTTCTATATGGTAAAATACAATTTTAAATTAAATTAGCAAGACTTAGAAAAAATATATGTTTTTATCTAAAAAGGAAACCTTCAAAGGCCTAAAAGCTTTTCTAAAAAATGAGTGAAAACAGAGCAAAATATGAAACTAGATAAAGAGTACAAACAAGAGAACTCAAAGAAAAATAGTACAAAACGGACAAAAGTATACTTAAAGGTATTTTCCAGGACATAAGATGCAAAATTATACAAAATTCTCTGTCACAGTTGATTAGAATGAAAAAAGTTAAACATAAAAACAACATACAGTATTTGCAAGAGTAGTTCAGTTATCTAAGCACAATTTCACTAAGGCAAAAATAAGTGGATTTTTTTTCCAATTGAATTACAGCAAACAGTTATTATATGTAATATACGAATTGATATACTATGTTATATATAAACATATATTATATTATATATAAATAGATAAATTGATAGGATTACAGATGAGATGGTGTTACATATGTGCTTATTGAGGCTATTAGTTTATACATAATGTTTTTGAAAGCTATTGAAGTTATTAAAATAAATGTGCTTAATTTTAACCTACTTTCTAGAAATATGTATGGTATCAATTAAAACATGAATATGAAAATGTACATATTGATTTTTATCATTCATTAGTTTTTGAAACAAAAGCAAAACTAAATAATCTACCAATTGTCATAGATAATGACAATATTATATTCTGAAAGTGCTGCTAAATGAAGCAAATCTAGGCATTCTATTGCTCAAATAGGCCCACAAATCAAAAAATAAAATGAGGAATGGTTTTATTTATATTTTTCTCTCAAAACCTGCATGTATGATTATCTGAACATTGAAATATATTTGTTAATAGCACTGTAGCACTGTTGTCCTGTTGTTCATTGATTTGCTTAAGCGGGCACCAGTAACGTCCCCATTGTGAAACTTCTTGTTACTGTTTTTGGCATATCAAATATAAATACAAATTATCACAGGAGGGTAAAGTTGGTGGAATAGGGATGAAGAGAAACTTCAGTTTTTAATACAAGCACACAGCTTCTATTTCTGAAATGTTTTAAGCTTTCAAAATGCTGATTGACCTTATGACTAGAAATAATCTTTATGTAGATTAGTTTGCTGTCGTGACCACATATCACAGAATCCTTGTATAAAACCCAGTGGGGAAGCAGGTTTCTACTAATGTCAAGTCTTCCATGAAGCATGTAATGTGGGAGGACTTAGTTTGATAACTAGACCTCAGATTTCAACGATGTTTGTTCCCGCCTCAAGTGGATACACAGTTTCTACTGCTTTTCTTATTTTCACTTCCTTTAGGGGACCAAGGCAGGTGAGATGGAGCTTTGAGAAGGCATGAAATCCATGTAGTCTCTTCATACTTCTTGATGCATGTAAAAACTTGATAAGAGGGCTGTGTAAAGTGCAAAGAAGCTAAAAAATGAGAAAGGAAAGAGCACATATTTAAACTAACTCTCTCAAAAGAGAAGGACATGATCTGGCTCTGGGGTTACTAACCTCCCTAAATGCCCTCATAGAAAGTATATTCCTGGCACTGAGTATTAGGGGCCACAAAGGCCAACCTCATAAACGTTGGTCCTGGTCTGTACCCTGTTGTTTTTTGTTTATGAACTTAAAACATACAGGCACTGTGTTGAAGAGAGAAGCGGTTCACATTCTGCCGGGATGGAAATTGTGGACTCAGAGTCAGAACTGAAGTTAATACATGGAAAATGGAGGAAGTGATATTTCTTATATTCCTTCGCTTGAGGTTTATAGATAGGCAATGCCTCCTCTCTAGGTTGCAGAAAGTGATTAAGAAAATTTCCCTTTGGGGCTGGAGTGATAGCACAGCTGGCAGGGCGTTTGTCTTGCACGCGGCCGACCTGGGTTCAATTCCCAGCATCCCCTATGGTCCCCTGAGCACCGCCAGGAGTGATTCCTGAGTGCAGAGTTAGGAGTAACCCCTGAGCATCGCGGGATGTGACCCAAAAAGAAAAAAAAAAAGAAAGAAAGAAAATTTCCCTTTACAGAGATTGAGAGAAAAACATTTCCTCTATCTTGACAGAAAAAGCTTCAGGGCTAGATGTGGAATTTAGTACGTGAGTGCCTTTAGTCACTCCTGGTTCTGGCAAAGAATGAAGGAATCTGGATAAGCTGCTAAAAAAAAAAAATCTTGCCTTAATGGAAAAATTCGAAAGGGTTGGGAAAGCATTTAGCTTTAAGGTTAGGGGTGGGCTTGCAATGTGAAACTGCAGGCAACAAATGAGATCTCTATGCCGGTTTTAAAAATTTTTCAAGCAAGTTTAACAGCAAAGGAAATTAAGTGATGTTTCACTCCAAGGAAAAATTATTCTTTTAGTTTTCCAGACTGGTGATCCAAGACCATGTACAATGTAGGGAACTTTCTTCTTGCCGTGCAACACAGAGGCTAATGGGAAACACAAGCTCTCCCAAGTCAGAATGCCCCAGCGCTGCCCTTCTGTGATTGATAGTTTTCAACCTTAAAGCAGCTGACTTGTAGTTCTAGTGAATTTCATGTATTTGATTTAAACATATTCACTCAAAACGCTTTTTGAGGCACTATTCTGGTTCCCAGTAATAAAACAAGTATTTTGAGAGTCCGTCTTATTTTATGAAGGTTTTATATTAGAAATTTATTTAAAATGATGATTATAACAGTTATTTGAAAGGACTTTTCTATTGATTAGAAAAATTCATCACCACAGTCTCTGAAACATAGTAAACACTAAATAAACATTAGCTGCTCTTCCTATTGTGTTTTACTAGCCTGCATTTTTCTGATGATAGATGTCAATCGGACAGAAGAAATCAGAAACTACTTTCTTTCAGAAGAAACTATATTTTTTTAAAGAAGAATTATCTTGATAAATGTGATTCTCATACTTTAAATATACAAATATATTTCATGAGACTATGTTATGCATAGGTTTTGAGCGATAGCACAGCTGGTAGGGCATTTGCCTTGCATGCAGCCAACCCAGGTTCAATTCCTCTGCCCCTCTCGGAGAGCCCAGCAAGCTACCGAGAGTATCCCGCCTGCACGGCAGAGCCTGGCAAGCTACCCATGGCATATTCAACATGTCAAAAACAGTAACAACAAGTCTCACAATGGAGACATTATTGGTGCCCACTCGAGCAAATCAATGAACAATGGACGACAGTGCTAGAGTGACAATGATACAAGTAACAGACATTATCACTCATTAGAATTTTTTAAAACAATCTTTAGGGGGCAGGATAGATAATACAGTAAGGCAAAAGCCTTGCACATAGCCAACTTGGGTTTGATCCCCAGCACCCCATATGGTCTCTGAAGCCCACCAGAAGTTATCCTGAGAACAGAGCCGAGAGTAATCCCTGAGTACTGTTGTGCATGGCCTAAAAACAAACCAAAAAACTTCAAAAGATTTCTTCAAAAAGAAAAAAGTATAATTTCAACATTTGCATTTTATGATGATACTCATGTACCATACTCCTTATTGGTATGTTTTGTGTTGTTTTATTTTGTCATTTTTTAAGTGGAATATTGCTGGAATCTGCTTATTTCTCAAGGAAAAGTTCTTTGTAAGGGAAATTTCTGAGCCAATTTTCATGACCAACTTTCAGAAGAGATATATGTTCTCTTCTATAATTTTATTGATCCTACTTTTCTCAGAATAGAGAATTTATCATATTTTTATAATTACCATTTTTAAGGGTGAAAAATTCATGAATGCTCATTTAAAAAACTTCCATTTCTTTAAACTTTAGTGACTTTGAATATTTTTTTTAACTATTCACACTTCTTACATAAGTTACCTATTGTGTCTGGCTGACTTTTTGCTTGTAATCTTAATTTATATCTGTTAATTCCTTGCATAATTAAAAATAGAAGCCAGCCAAATTATGGCAGGTCTCAACCTACCCTAAATATATTTATGATTTTTTGCCTTTTAAATCTTTATACCAAAGTGCTCAACTTTTTCTTTGCTTTTGGGGACCACAGCCAGCAGTTCTCAGGGGCTACTTGGTGTTTGGAGAACCATGTGACACTTAGGAACAAATCTAAGGTTCCCACATGCAAAATATGAACTACAGCTATGGGCTGTAGTTGGATCTGAGGTTTTTCTAACTTTTAAGTAGATGAATTATAAATTACCTGTGGATATTATCATTTTAAATGTAATCACCTACATTTTCATTTATAAATCTAACTCTTAAGTGATCTGCAATTTATTGAGGAATTATCACATGAATAAGGACCTCATTTCAAATTTTCTTTCAAACAGCTATTCCTGCAAAATAATTTATTCACTAATGCAACAGTTCTTAATTGATTTACAATATCTTTTATGTTAAGGGTTTTCTGTACTTTTGGATGTGCTTCTGTGTTATTTATTCTGGTATTGATTTGAGTGTTTTTATAGCCTGATTCTGTCAGACTCTTTCAACTGGCTTTTCCATTACTGCTTCACAACCCTTTTAGCCAAACATGCCTGCCATCATAATCCAAGAAAAACATTTAACAAGGCAAAACCATGTGGCCTCACATCAGAACCTTTCCTTCTATTGGGCAACAACCCAGTTTGTTAATACTTTTTGGACAATGTCCTTTAATTAGCTAAAAATATCATTGTCTTATGAACTTCTCTGATTATAACTGACTTTATTAAATATCCATTACTGAACAAGTATTTATTGAGCCAGATGCTTTACTAAAATGATAACACTCTGAAAGAATGGGAAGATACATAATGTATCACATAGACATGATGCACATTACATAAAATATGATGCAATTTATTCCTTTGGTAGGGGGGCAAGACACGCCCAACTTGGGTGCCAGATGGGAACTGAGGTGGTTGCAACTGCAGTTCACCTCTGCAGAGACAAAGATGCCTGAGGATTTAGCCAATTTTGAGGGAGCAGAAGAGACAAGCTTGAATATGAAATATTAATATCGTCATTGAAGATTAATAAACTATTTTCAATTACAGAAGAAAAGCGGCCAAGTTATTCAATTCTCCCACATCCAAATATATTACACTGGTCTATAAGTGTGGACTGAACAGATGGCTTAATTCTGAACTTTTCAGAGCTAGAACCGAAAATGTAAATTTCTCTCATTATCCTTGTGTACTCTACTCAAATAAGAGCAGAGTTTTACAACCCTTTAAAAAAAAAGTACAAGATTTATATCCAAGGCCAGGGTAAACAGGGGCCAGGATGACTGCTCAGTGGTTGGAAGTTATTAAAAGTGTGTGTGTGGGCGGAGGGTAATTAGGATAGAGAAGGGACCGGTATGGCAAAAATAGTTGTAAATAATCACTCTGGATAAGAACTGAGCATTGAAAGTAGCTAAAGGGATATACATGATAACCCTTCAGTTTTTCTATTGTAAACCACAATGTCTAAAAGGAGAGAGAGAGAGAGAGAGAGAGAGAGAGAGAGAGAGAGAGAGAGAGAGAGAGAGAGAGAGAGAGAGAGGGAGAGAGAGAGAGAGGGAAAGAGAGAGAGAGAGCCAGAGTGGCCAGAGTGGGGGGAAGAGAGGGGAGAGGGAGGGGGAGGAAGGGAGACAGAGACAGACACACAAAGACAAAGACAGAGACAGAGACAGAGACAGAGACAGAGAGGGAAATGAAGAGGAATGCCTGCCATGGGTGGGAGAGTGCAGGAGGGAACTGGGAGAAATTGGTGGTGGGAAATGTTACACTAGTGAAAGGATAATTATTGGAACATGAGATGACTGAAATCCAATCTGAACAATTTTACAACTGTACATCTCACTGTGATTCGATTAAAAATTAATAAATAATTTTGAAGGGATAAAAATTCTTTGTAATATAAAATTATTTTTAGTTTTCTTTAACTATGACTGTAGGATAACATGGGATTTGTCCTTTTAGCCTTGCCTTAGGGAACATAGATTATCTTAAAGCAATGTCTCTTCTGTATGGACACAGGAAGACAATATTGTGCTTGTAACTTGGGAGTTGATTGACTCCAATAATATTTACTCCTGGGCATCTGCTTTCTTAACTCAAGTTGCCCTCAGTTCCTAGCACCCCAAAAGCAGTATCCCAACAAGGGACAGGAAGGATCCAGGGCAAGCGGTGAGTTATGTGCTACCCTGGCATCGAGATAGGCCAGGCCAAAGTGCCACAATACTCAACTATAAGTTGAGAGCATGATCATGGATAATCTGTCATGATCCAAAAGTAACGATGAGATTAGGATCCTGCTGGGGTTAGGAAGATTAACCTGGCCTGAGGACTGTGGTCTGGAGATGCCCTCAGGAAAAACCAAACTTTATATCTCTTACTGTGCTCATACAGAATGACATTGCTAGAAATATTAGAAGTAGATTTACTATAACTATTTAAGTAGATTACTACCTCACACCCTGACACACCCTTGTTTGGACGCCCACCCTTGAGTGGATCTCCTTAGATGAGATTTCCTTAGATGAGATTTTGTTAATCTCCTCGAGAAATGGTCTTACCCTTCTTTGTTGATTTGTTGATGTTAAACTCACTTTTGTGTCACCACCCTATGTAATTTGCTATATAAACTAAGACTGTGGGGCACTGAGGGGAGATAGAAGAGACGGGGATAGGGGAAAGAAGACAAGGGAGACAGAGGAAGAAGGAGACAGAAGAAGAAGACAAAGGAAGAAGACAGAAGACGCAGAGAGACAGACGCAGAGAGACAGACGCAGAGAGACAGACGCAGAGAGCACAGTGGCACACACATAAGCAGAGCACAAGGTGAAAGAAGTGAGAGCGAGCGCAAGCGGGGCTGAAAGGGAATTAGAGGAAGATCCAGAGAGAGAGATCAAGAACTGGGAGAGAAGCAGAGAGAGAGAGAACGAAATAAACTGATCGAGCAACCAGTTTGGCCTTCTTCCTTCCTTCGCTTGCCTCATCATCGCCATCAACCTCCCCGGGGTGGGGGAAGCGGCTGGAGACTACCGAACGCAGGTAGCGGGAGAGATAGAGCCCCATTGGGCCCCCTCTTCTCCTTTTGTGCTTTTACACAATGACAATAAGACTTATTCTATGTAAAATACTAAAATATGTTAAAAAAGTCAGTTTATAATGTATATGTTTTATTCCTGCTTTTATTGACTTATAAATTATCATATAAACTATCATATAAACTATGATATAAATTCAAGTATTTTCCTACATCAAGAAACAACTAATTGTAAATATTATATGGGTATGTATCACTGTATCATTGTCCTCCCGTTGTTCAGTGATTTGCTCAAGCAGGCACCAGTAATGTCTCCATTGTGAGAATTCTTGTTACTGTTTTTGGCATATCGAATACGCCACAGGTAGCTTGCCAGGCTCTGCCATGTGGGATATGTATTGTGCTTAATTTCCCTATTTTGGAATATACAGAGTCATAAATTTTCAGGATTTTATGGTACTGGGGACCAGAGAGATAGTACAGTGGGTAAGGTGCTTGCAGGAGGCTCATTCGGTTGCAATCCCAGGCACTGCAGGAATGATTTCTGAATGTGAGGCCAAGAATAACCTCTAATCATCACTGGGTGTAGTCAAGAAATTTAAAAACAAAACAAAACAAGAAAAATGTAAATATTTGGGTCCGAAGAGATAGCACAGTGGATGGGGCACTTGCCTTGCATGCAGCCCAGCAGGGTTCAATCCCCAGCATCCCGTATGGTTTCCTGAAGCCCCCGTGGGAATGATATTTGAGCACAGAGCCAGGAGTCACCCCTGAACATTGCGGGTGTGCCTCCCACCCCCATCCCTCCAAACAACAACAAACACTACAACAAAGACAGCTTTCTAGCTTTGGGGCTGGGAAGATAGTACAGAGGGTAGCAGGCAGGGCACTTGCATGCACGTGGCCAACCCAGGTCAAATCCTCAGCATCTCATATGCTCCCGGAGCACGCCAGGACTAATTCCTGAGTGCAGAGCTTTGAATAACCCCTGAACATTTCTGGGTGTGGCCCCCAAACAAGCAAAAACAAAAGATTTCATGCGTTTGCTAGGCTAACTACTACACTAAAAAGGCAATCAAATTTTCTATACTTTAAGAAGTGTATAATAAATCTGTTCTTAAATTTTTTTAACTAAATATTATTTCCTTAGTTTAGTTTTCTAGAATTACAATGCTGGCATCACATAATGAAATCAAACCTATTGGAGAGTTACCTTTCAGCAAGGTTATAAATTTTCATTCCCTGTGTAGCAAAGAATATCCTGCATTCTTTTAAAGTATTCTGTATCTTTGAAATATACATTTCTTGGTAAGCAGAGATAGATAGCAACTGATAGCACAATGGGTAGGGCATTTGCCTTGCACACAGCCGACCCAGGTTTGATTCCTCTGTCCCTCTTGGAGAGCCTGGCAAGCTACCCATGGTGCATTCTATATGCCAAAAGCAGTAACAAGTCTCACAGTGGAGACGTTGCTGGTGCTCACTCAAGCAAATCGATGAACAACGGGATGACAGGGCTACAGTGCTATGCTACTTATCTATGTCTTCAAAAGTGTCTGGCCATTTTAGCAACCACAGTTGTAAATTATTCAATTTCCTCTAGGTCTGAGCACCAGGCCAGTGCTTCTAAAATAATGAATCAATTGGCAACCCTATGGAAATGCACATCTTTATTGAAGAATTCTAGTACAGGGATGAGAGACTGTGTTTGTGTAGGTGGTCCCTATATAGTAGCAATATTCATCTGATTCCTCACTCGCTTATAAAATCCTAGCTTCATTTCCTTTCTGTTATCTTACCTTTCACAGTTTGAAAACTATTCTTGATAGAAAGCACTATGTGGTTAAAAAAATGTTCACAATGTTGTTTTCTGAATGTTTTTGATATAACCATAGCACATGATAAAATGTGACCCTTAAATTTTCCTTTTTTTCTTTTTTTTTTTTTGTGAGGTGGGTACACCTGGTGGTCCACAGGGCTTACTCGTGTCTTTGTGCTCAAGAATAACTCCTGGCGGTCTTCAGGGGACTACATTTGGTACAGGTGAATGAAAAAGAGTCAACCACATGGAAAGCAGACACCCCGCATGCTGTACTATCTCTCCAGTGCCAATTTCCCTCATTTTCATATTTTAATGTTTTTGTTGTTGTTCTTAGAATTATGTCAGACCTTGGCTCATTTTAGGATTGATTCTCATAAAGTCATTTTTTCTCCACTTTGTTCTCATCTTTTTCTTCTCTGCCATTTCTGGGTGTATCAAGCACTGTGAGAAGTCATTCTGTTTATTATCATTATTATTACTATTATTATTTTAAACAGTTAAAAGGCCTCACATATCTCTCCCTATTGCCATCAATGTACTTTCAGTATTGATCTTTGGGGTGCCCCCCAAACTACTTTAGGCATCATCTTTTTGCTCAACTCATCTCAAATTCAGCTCACTCTGAGATTTTGATAAACCATGATAAGGTCTGACAAAAATATGATTTTTGCATTCCTTTTGTTTGGCTGGAGCAATAGCACAGTGGGTAGGGCATTTGCCTTCATGCAGCCGACCTGGGTTCGATTCCTCCATCCCTCTCAAAGAGACTGGCAAGCTACTGAGAGTATCCCGCCCACACGGCAGAGTCTGGCAAGCTACTTATGGCATATTCGATATGCCAAAAACAGTAACAAGTCTCAAAATGGGGAAGTTACTGGTGCCCGCACAAGCAAATCAATGAGCAACTGGATGACAGTGATACAATGACAGTGATACAATTTTTTTTATCAAAGTATTGTGATCCATGGTACAGTCACCTACCCTTAAAGTTTTGCTACTTATAGTATGAAATAGTTCTTCATTATTGAGATTGAATGGAGTTGAGATGAAACATTGCGAATATGTTAAAGAATTTGCTTAACAAACCATAAAGCTCTGAAGTTTCATTATATCTTGCAAATGACCCAGTCATTCCCTTCCCTCCTTACTCAGTCTAGAAATTGTCAGCAAAAAAAGTTTTTACTACTACTTTTAACGTAATAAGACTTCCAGATGCCAAATAATCTTTCTCTGAGCAGCATCTTGCTTTTATATTTGCCATAAATTTATTTTGAAATAATATTTTGCTCTACATAGAATTTATATTTTCTTTTGGTTTTTGGGACATCCCAAGTGATGTCCAGGGGTTACTCCTGAAGTTGTATTCAGGGATCACCCCTGAAAGTGCTCAGGGGACCAAGTGGAATGCTGGGGATTGTCCTGGGTTGACCATGTGCAAGGCAAGCACCTTACCTACTGTACTAGTAACCTTGGCCCCCATAATTTACCATTTATTACCACAGAAGAAATATTTCATACTATGAAATAGATGTGCTTATTTATTTTTACATAAAGAATGAAATCTTGGCTGAATATTTGACAATGAAGAACATAGAAAATTATCAACATTTTTCAGAATTGACCAGTATTTTGTTTTTACAATATTAGTGGTAAGATTTTCATTAATACATAGCATAAAATGGCAGGAGTATGTTAGGGGTTCTTTCAGAACTTGTTCAAGATTTTCTCCTAATGTAAAGTCAAACTTCTATTAATGGTATTTTTTTAGGGAACCCAAATTTTAAATCTGTGTTACCTATAACAGCAAATTATTGAGTCTTTTATGGCAGATGGCTGTTTTGAATTTCAATTGAATATAGTTTATTTACCCAGTAGTTTTTAAAATAAAAGTTAAAGAGAAGTATTTTTGAAACTTCATTTCCAGGTACTTCATATAAGAAATTATTCATAATTAAATCTTTGAAAATGTTATTTTCAATTACAAACTCATCTGTAGCTGTAAATTTATTAAAAACCAGACTCCACTTAATTCTTCCATATGTTAACTTGCCAGGTCACACTTGCTCAGGGATTATTCTTGGCTCTGCACTCAGGAATCACTCCTTGTGGTGCTCAGGGAACCTTATAGGATGCTGAGGATTGAAGCTGGGTGTGCCGCATGCAAGGAAAATGCCCTACCCGTTGTACTATTACTCAGGCCCCTGTATGTTAACTTTTAAGTTAGGCTTTAAATTTCATTTTTAGCACAAATAGATTACATTTTTGCTTGAATGACATGTTTAAATCATTGAAATTTTAAGAACTACCAGACAAACAAAACAGTTTTGAAAGCCATAGTCATTATGGTAATTTACAAAGTGATATTTCAACTCAGTTAAAAATATAACAAATTCAGCTTTCAATTTTAAAGATTGGTTTGCCTTTTGTGCGTTGAGAGCCACCTTACCTTTATATGTAATAATAAGCTTTTATAATCAGAGCCCCTGTCTTTACAGAGGTTTGAAAAAATTACTGTTAAGGGGATCTCTACTGATAAGCTTATGGTTTAGGTAGTGTTGTGAAATGCAGTATCTAACACTAGTAATATATTTTTGGCTACAAATGAATCAACTAGGTAAAAGTAATATGTTGTTTAAGTTTTGCTACAAATCAAGTGTTTTTTGCACATAATTGTTCCAGCATTGTCCAGAACAGATACCAATACAATTTTTCTACTGTAAACATTAACATTCATTTTGTGAAAAATATCATTCAATTTAAACAAAATATGTACATTTATATATGTATATCTGCATGTACAGTTACATATGTATATCTCCCTCTTGTTAGCCCTTTTAAGGGGTTTCAAAGCAATAATTCCTTGTGTATGCTCCTTTTATAAACATGTCTTGAATAAATAACATCTGTGCCATTGTTAGAAATATTAGTTCTTTCATCTAATCGAATTATAAACTTTGGGCTGCAAACCTGGTAATTAACTGCTGGAATTGGTTATTAGTAATTTCAGAAATTATGCTGGAAATATTATCATTAGAGAAATTTTATCAATTTTTTCCCCCATACTTTATTCCAAGAGTTATTTCTGACATTTTAATAGCAGGTAACTGGAAATCTCCTATTTATGCAGGTCATTTTAGTTTTGGCAGTTAAATAAGTTTCTTAAGATGCAAATAAATACTTTTCATAACAGTAGTGATTTTCTCAAAGCATTTTTTCTGTACTTTAATATTTTCAAAGTTATTTAAAATAGTCTGAATTTATTGCTGTATTATGCATGTTGATATTAAGATGCTATTTAGTTTGGCTAGTTTCATTCTCCCAACAGCCAAAACTTCACTAAAAATTAAACAAAGAAGTTATTCCATGCTGTATGATTCTATGGAAGAAATCCATAATGCAGAAATGGTTCAACATATTTTTTTTTCTCATAAATTTAGATGTACAACTGAGTTGCAAGACTCTGCTCCAGTCATCGATACCGTTTCCTCTCTGTGTAAATTTAATCATCTATTCACAAGTAAAATATATTTTGTCTCAGAACATAAATCTTCCTAATATTTCTCAAATAAATACTAGCTATAGTTTATAAACCCATGTTTTTGTCCTTTATTTAAAACATTTAGATTCACATTTACATAGACATCCAGAAGTTAGAATAAAATTATTAAATGACCTTTGTCTTTACATGTTATAATTAATGTTTATGTTTTTTTAAGGAAGGAAGTACCAGCAAATCTTAAAATCCAACTTCTACCACAGTACAAGTGAAAAATAACCGAATTTAGTGCCAGAGATATGATATAGTAGCTTGTTTTGCACACA
Organism: Sorex araneus; assembly: GCF_027595985.1. Classification (NCBI taxonomy): domain Eukaryota; kingdom Metazoa; phylum Chordata; class Mammalia; order Eulipotyphla; family Soricidae; genus Sorex; species Sorex araneus. Next base: position 156,740,692 of record NC_073305.1, on the reverse strand, counting down.
ACAGATCTTAGTTCCATCCCTAGCACCCCGTTTGTTCCCCATATTAAGCCTGGAGTGATCCATGAGCACAGAAGCAGGAGTCAGTCTTGAACACAGACAGGTGTAGTCCAATTCCCCCACTTTCTAAACAAACAAAGAACAACAACAACAACAAAAGCAAATTTGATGCTTGCATGCTAAAGAATTATGGCAGGAAAGTATTGAATCCTGATTTTTCTTAAACTATCATGTTTATGTACAAGTAGAAAACTTTGTGTGTGCAATTAAAAAACTGCAATTCATAGAACACAATCATTTGGAATCTGAGCTCAACTCATTCTGGCAGCATTTGCTGGCAATGCATAGCAGGACACCACACCCAGTGCTAAAAATCATATCATTCAGGCTACAGGGAAGTTCTGTGCTACAGCACAAGTAAGCACTTCCTTAAACCCCTCAGTTTCAAGTTGAATTTCGGTTTCTGTGTTTTCAAAAATATCCTATTTTTGACAAATTGTTTGTGACTCCACATTTAGTCACGTGACCTCATTTGGACTCATAACTCACAGTTTAAGACGCTTTGGTCAGGAGACAGTTTTGATCATTCCCAAGTTGTGGCAGAGTTACAACTAGCATGTGGCAGGCAGACCAGGGGGACTGCTCAATATCCTAACATGTAGACACAGCCCTGAACAACCATGTCAGCTATGTTGCTAATTGAGAGGAATAAATTAAAGAGAAAACTTGTTAAACTGCGATTATGTACAAATTTTTTCAGTCTGTATATTTTATTGATTTGATCATAGGAATAAAGGCAGCAAGAAAAATATGACTCTAATAGTATAATGTATCTTGTTTATTAATATATAGTATTGTTGGGGACTGTTCAGGACCCTGAACAAAAGAGGACCCCGAAACCTTTACCCTGGACAAACCGGAAAATTCCATTACCAGCTTTGCATGACCTGAGGCACAGGTGCCTTTGTGACAAAGGAAATAGCTAAACTCAAGAAGTAAAAGTAGCCCAGGGCAGGTAACCACGAGACCCCAAAAAGCCCGTAAAGTAGAGTGCCTTCCTCTACACTAAAAGCCTTGTGCATTCCTCCTGACAGATGCTCCTGCCAGATAAACCCTTGCCTTCCTCTCCCCACTATTTCTCAACCTACTCTTGGAGAATGTTGTAAGCCCACCAAAGTACACCCCGAACCTTCCTTATTTGGTCTGAGAAGACACTTCCCTGATGATTGACAACTTATGTACCAACCCCCTGCTAAGAAAAGTATAAAACCAGCATGGCTGTTAATAAAGTTGCCCTTGATCGGCACGTGTCGTCTTGGGCCCCCTGTTTACTAACCTCACTAATCTTATTTCAGATCGGGACCGCTCACAGAATCCACCCAATTAGGAGCGCTTTCCACTGTTGTCTCTCCGCGGTCCGGAGAGATCTCCAGGGGAACGCGCATAGTGTAACACTAATTTCCTAGAAAAATATACTCCCTTTATGACCATTTCAATTATTTGAAGTGAAATGTATTTACCTTGTGCTGTAACTAATCAGGTAACAATAGATTTGCACAAAGTAAGAATAAACATTAACTTGGTCTCATTATCACTTAGTACAAACAGGAATTTTGCCAAGGTTCACTTAATGGGATTAATATGGATAACAAAAAAAAAATCATGACTTGTTACCCCATATATTGATTGAGGAACATTGATCCTGAATTATATGACTTGACTATCCACTCTTATTATTGGAAGTGGTGGAAAGATGTATATTTTCTCCACGCAATATAGTCATGAGCTGGATGATGCCATGTATCAGAATATCAGGAACATAATAATGAATTATGCTACTGCTTTTAGCTAGTATAGAGATATAGGAGGGGAAACATTATGGGGAAACATAACGAAATGCTCCATTTATCATTAATCTGTACTAATAGAGGTTGTTCTGCAAAATTTGGTTATTTCCTCAAATTCTACTAAAATATTATTTCTTTTATTACTATGGACCCAAGACAAAATACATATGACATTCATGGATTTGTGTAGCTTCTCTTGCTGTGCTCTGACTACCTTTGATGCCTTGTTTATGTGATGAAAGAATGAGATTCTTTCTAGTGCTGCTGCTATTATTGTGAATGTTTATAGACCTCACTTGTTAGTTTTATTGGTTGTAGGCAGGAGAGAAAAACTATTTTGCATGCCTGTCATATATCTGTGCATAGCTTTGATAGGACATTAATATTACACTTTGCAACATATTATGTTAAAAATGTGCTCCTAAAATACCCTTGAATAAAAGAAGTTGTCCCTAGAAAATATAGTATCCCTAGAAAATACAACTAAGCATTTGACATAGCATCATAAGCAGACTACAATAAAATGTGAAATATTCTCTATTTGGTTGCTATTTTTTACCCAGCTGTTCTCAGGACTTATTCCTTCCTCTGTGCTCAGAGATAAATCCTGGAAGCATTGGGAGGCCACATGGGATTCTGGGGATCAAACCCAGTTCCCATCTGTGGGTAGCTATAGTAACTGTTTTTAAGTAAGCAACTTGCACTAATTCACATCATTAAAAATTCAAGTAGAGCAAATACATACGGTTGTGTTTTAGGTGAGTCTGTGCTGCATAATACTGATAGAGTAATAGTAGGAGATACTTTTTTTAACGTATGTGCTCAGTGTCATAAATAAGCTGAACATCTTTATGAAGCAGAAGCAGCAAAGAAATAAACATACAAGCAGCTTGAAATCATTGGTATTGCGGGATTTGGATCCAGAGCCAGCAACACTGGCCAGTTAGTTCTGTTCCTGCCTTCTACAGGAAATCAGAGTCCTCCACAAAATAAGGGATTGGAGAGAGGCTTGCTGTAAGAAGCCAGGGGACCAGGAATACCAATCTGACCCACAAAAAGGAAAGGAAGAAATGGGGCTAAGCTGTCTACTTTATGGAAGGTGGAGTGCCTAGGGAATCAGTGAGAGCTAGCCACAGGTTCCTGACCATGAGCTGAACCAATCTATCTGCTGGTTCCGTGCCTGCATTTGCAATGTTCCCACAATATCATCACAGAATAAAAGTCTCAAAATATCATTATGAGTCCCTGTTTTAGATTAGAAACAGAAAATGCAGGGTTGAATAAATTAAAAATAAAATTTTAGGCTGGGAGTGTGAGCCCAGATTTGTGTGTGTGTGTGTGTGTGTGTGTGTGTGTTTGAAAGTTAGGCATCTGCTAGAGAAATGAGAAGATAAGATAAAAAGAGTAAAAAGAGAGAGAGGAAAAAATGGAATGAAGAGAAAAGAAGGAAAGAATCATAAGTCTCCTTACAGGAACATCTTGAGTAAAAGTACAAATGTGTAAAGAAATTGTCATTTGTCACTTATCATCCCGTTGATCTTCGATTTGCTCGAGCGGGCGCCAGTAACATCTCCATTCATCCCTGTCGAATGCTAGTATAGCCCAACGGTATCTGCTTGCTCCAGGAACATGAAGAGCCTCAAACTGTTCATTCAGGGTTTTGACAAAGAAGTCTGACCATCTCATAGGTGGGCGGTCATGAGGTCTTTTGATGTCTTGTGGAATCCAGTCTGTAACAGCTCTAGTCCAGTGGCTGTTTCTAAATAGCATTACGTGTCCGGCCCATCTGATTTTTGATACCTTGGCAAACAAGACAGCATCCTTGATTCTTGACAGTCAACGGAGGTCAAAAGTCTGGATTCCTTTTCTCACATTCTGTTGTGTAAATAAATAAAATAAGGAATGATAAAAACAAATGAAAGAATAAGTAATGCAGCAAATAACTATATATAAATAATTCAATGTGTTTAGGATACTTAAATATATAAGGAATATACAGCATTAGGCTACACCTTTGTAACCAGTGTAGCCTTTACCCAGGGTCCTCCACAAAGAAGTCTGACCATCTCATAAGTGGGTGTAAAGGCGTTATTTTGACATCCCGTGGAACCCAGTCGGTAACAGCTCTAGTCCACTGGTTGTCTCCAAATTGCTGGCGTAAATATGGGGGAAAAGGGACGTTCTTTCACTATTGGTGGGAATGGCAACTGGTCCAGCCTTTCTGGAAAACAATAAGGAGAGTCCTTAAAAAACTAGAAACTGAGCTTCCATATGACCCCGCAATACCACTTCTAGGAATATATCCCGAGGATGCAAAAAAGCACAGTAGAAATGACATCTGTACCTATATGTTCATTGCAGCACTGTTCACAGTAGCTACAATCTGGAAACAACCCAAGTGCCCTAGAACAGATGACTGGTCACAGAAACTTTGGTACATCTACACAATGGAATACTATGCAACTGTTAGGAGAGATGAAGTCATGAAATTTGCTTATAAATGAATAGACATGGAGAATATCATGCTAAGTGAAATGAGTCAGAAAAAGAGGGACAGACATAGAAGGACTGCACTCATTTGTGGAGTACAGAATAACATCACAGGAGACTGACACCCAAGGATAGTAGATACAAGGGCCAGGAGGATTGCCCCATAGCTGGTAGACTGCTTCACAAGTGGAGGGGGGAAGGCAGATGTAATAGAGAAGGGATCATTAAGAAAATGATGGCTGGAGGAATCAGTCGGGATGGGAGATGCGTGCCGAAAGTAGATAATGGACCAAATATGATGACTTCTCAGTGTCTGTGTTGCAAGCCATAATGCCCAAAAGTAGAGATAAAGTATGGGGGATATTGTCTGCCATGGAAGCAGGGAGAGGGTGGGTAAGGGGGGTATACCGGGGATATTGGTAGTGGGGAATGTGCACTGGTGGAGGGATGGGTGTTTGATCATTGTGTGATTATAACCCAAACATGAAAGCTTGTGACCATCTCACAGTGATTCAATAAAATTTAAAAAAAAATGCATTACATGTCTGGCCCATCTGACATTTGACACCTTGGCAAACAAGACAATGTCCCTGATTCTCGATCATCTATGGAGTTCAAAACTCCAGATTCCTTCTCTCACTTAAGTGAAACATGATATTCCAAGCATAGCTCTTTTGATTTCTCTTTGGAAGACCTGAAGAGCGTTCTCATCCTGTTTGCACAGGGCCCAGGTCTCTGAGGCATATGTTAGTGCAGAAAGAATGGTGGAGTCAAAAAGATGTGCCCGGAGCCAGAAGCTCTTCATCCTCTTAATCACTTCTTCGATGCTCTCGAAGGTGTTCTGTGCTGCTCTCTTCATTCTGTGCAGTTCTAGCACCAAGTCGTTCCTCATGTTGAGTTCTCGACCCAGGTACATATAGATGCTGCATTCAGAGATTTTCATTCCATTGAGAGCAAATGAAACATCAGGAAATAGTCCATTCCTCATGAACATTGTCTTTGTGAGATTTAGCTGCAGTCTGACCTTTCTACACTCATGGTAGAAGTTGGCCAGCATTGGTGCCATTTGGCTAATAATTAGTGTTATTAAAATGGTGTCATCAGCAAAGTGAGGTGATGTAGTTGCCGACTATCTTCGCTCCAATTCCTTCCCATTCCAGTCATCACCTGACATTGTTGAGAGTGTCACTGAAGAATTTTGGTGAAATGGCGTCGCCCTGTTAAACCCCTCTTCTTACTTAGATGATGAGATTGTAGAATGATGAGATTCTGGTAGTGAATCTAATACAACTCAAGGAGGATCTTGATTTACTGAGTTTGAAAATGCCCTATTTGGCTAGGGCTTTGATGCTACTTGTCTCAAAAGAATCAAAAGACTTCTTTAAATCAATGAACATTAGACAGAGCATAATCTTGATCTCTCACGAAACCTCAATGAGCTTGATCACCATGTAGACATGGTCAATCATGCTGAATCGTTTTCAAAACCCAGCTTGCTCGCATGGTTGTCCTTCATCGAGTGTTCTGCTAATCCTATTCAGGATGACTCAAGTGAATAACTTGTAGACGACAGACAAAAGGCAAATTGGGCAATAGTTACCAATGTCATGGATGTCTCCCTTTTTGTACAACAGGATGGTCCTGCTGGTTTTCCATTGGGATGGAACCTTGCATTCAGAAAGGTTGCACATGAAGAGCCCAGCCAGTGTATTGACAAGTACTGGTTGCAGATTCTTCAGGTGTTCGGGTCTGACCTTGTCTGGACCGGGTGCTGTATGCGTCTTTACCGATGAAATGGCATGTTTTCTTTTGGACGGGAGAATGCTGGGAACAACATATCCATTCTGCAGAATTTGGTATGTGGGCAGGTGGATGTGGCTATCGAAGAGATCCAAGTAGAAGTCATGGATAACATTTTCCATTGTCCTTCTGGAAGATGTGATAGATCCATCAGAACATCTGAGGGCAGTCATCTTGGTCTTATAGTTTGTGGAGGACAGGTGGGTGTTGCAAATACTTTTCCTTCTCAGTGGTTCACCACCTGATCATGGTGTGGGGGTGGCAATGGTGCCAAACAGAAAAGAGCGAACCAAGAGGTGCTGCCCAGAGATGCAGACAGGTGCAGGGTTGTACTCCTTGCATCGACTATGTCGATCTGTCCAGTACTTTCTGTATGTGAGCAGCATGCCCATGCACAAGGTGTGTGGCATGTTTGTCAGTGTGCAGATCGTTACAACATGCCACCTGCATGACAGAGCCTGGCAAGCTACCCAAAGCATATTTTCTTTGTCAAAAACAGTAACAAAAATGGGCCTCATTCCTTTGACCCTGAGAGAGCCCCTAATACGGCAGCATTGAGAAGAACTATCAAGGAGAGGCTGCTAAAATCTCAGGGTTGAACTAGGCTGCCAAAATGAAGAAGGACTAAAATGACTGTCTGCACTTTTAGTAAGCGCAGAAGATCAAGTACGTCGTGATTGGATTGACCAAGACGAGGAGGCATAGACCACATCACACTGTTTTTGACACTAGAGAATAACTGTTCCTTGGAACATGCAACAGTAGAGGTATTGGTGGTGTTGGTGGTTTCCTCCTCAACACAAACTTGGCCATGAGCATTGATTTGTTTGAATGCCTAACAATGCAAATCAGATGCTTACGTTTGAATAGATGCTTATTGCAGGCAGTTTCTATCTTTGTCGTCTACACACCAACACCCAAATACAACGAAGAGGAAATTGAGAAATTCTACATGGAGCTGAAGAAGTTCTACAAAGAAGACCACACCTTCTACAAGATTATTGTTGGTGATTTTAATGCCAAGATAGGACTGAGAAGGTCACCCGAAGACCTCCACATCGTGATCCATGGCTTAGAATGGAACAACAGGGTGAGAGACTGTCCGAGTTAATCATGTTGACCAAGACTATCCATTGTAAGTCACAGTTCCAGAAGGTCGAATCTAGACGTTGGATATGGAAGTCTCCTAGTGGACAGTTCCACAGTGAAATTGACCACATCATATTCAATCAATGGTTTTGCCTGAACTATGTTGCTGTTGTCCCAAAATTCCAAACGGGATCAGACCACAGTCTCCTTCATGCAAAAATTCTACTTCATGGAGTGAGGAGAAAGGACTGAAAAGTATAAGAAGAGAACTCCCAGAACGACAACAGGGAGCTCTTTGGCACTACTGCAGCAATATAGGAAGATGCCGTCATTGACAACATCGATGAGAAATACAATCAACTGGTTCAGCACCTCCATGATTGTGCGAGGAACGCTTCAAGAGAGAAAGTCACAAAAGATCGCCTGTCTTTGGAAACTCTCAAGCTCATTCACCAACATGGCTTGGCGTGAGCCTCAGGAAATCACAAGGTAATGTCCAAGCTTGAAAAGCTGTGCAGAGAAGCGATAAAGGAAGACCTCAAAGAGAGATGAGCAGCCGTGTTGGCCGATGCAGCAGAAGCAGGGAAAAAAAAATTTAATATTTATAGAACAACTTATTAGTAAAATGTTTCTCTTCATTTTTATTATTTGGTGAGTTTCTTATTTTTGTCTTTGGACCGTTCTGATAGCATATTTAAAAATATCCTCATTTAAAAATATTTCAGTGAATTTTTATGTGCTTACTATTGTCATATGTCCTATGAACTGAAATGACTATCCCAATTCTTTGTCTATTTTCTAATGAGATTCTTTGCCCATTCATCCAATGAATTATGAGGGTCCACTATATATTCTCCATGCTATCATTGAAGCTGGCTATCTATTTTTGGTAATATATTCTAGAAAATATATACATATAGGTAGTATATATTTGTCATAGAGGTGATTTGAAAATAATTTTCTCAGCAATGGCTTTTTATCTTTTCCCTTTTCTTTTCACAGACCAAAGTAATTACATTTTGATGAGTTTAATTTTTTAACACATCCTTTTATGGGTCATGCACTTACTGTTAAATGAGGCAGGAATGTGTGGCCTTTTTTTGGTTGAGTTGTAAGAAAATCCTGACTTCCCACTCATGTATTCTGCAACACATTCCCGTGGAGGGAACCCTCTTTAATTCAGGGTCGGGGTTAAAGTCTAGGCTTCTCACATGCTCCCTGTGGACGCCTGAAACTTTAGATGTTTCTGCACCCAGTGGAATGATCTTTATTTTTTCAGCAGGACTTCTGCTGTCTGGAGTTTGGGCAAGAAGGGGAGTTTAGGATCCCAGTCAGCCTTTGCTGACCTGAGTGAGGCAGAGTTCAAGTTTTGTGTAAGGTGTTTCTCTGCTCAAAAAAGTCTTTCCCAGCCTGCTTTGCAAGTCTTTGTTTGCCCTTGCACACATACTCTTTGACTTTTTTCTCTGTGTTTCTTTGCTTGCCTATTTCCTCTCTGGAGAAGCCTGTGTTCTCTCTTTAAAAACCTACTTTTGTCTTTCTCTCCCCTGACATATTTCTAAATAAGTTTCAATAAAACCTATGTTGCTTCACAAAATAAAAAGAAAGCGAGAAAGAGAAAAAGGCTTTGTCAAGGGCCAGGGAAAGATAATACAGCGGTAAAATTTTCCAGTGATCGATAAAAGAACAAGATCTAGCAAAGAAAAATAAGGCTAGAGGGAAAATGAACAGTTTTATCCTGTTAATTATAATAAGAAGATGCTATTACCATGAATATATTTGCATGTAACAATACAATACACACAAGAAAAGGTAATAAATGACAGAATACAAAGAAGAAATAGAGTAATCACAAATTTTATTTGAAATTTCTTACATATTCCCTCTTTAACATAAAAACTTAGGTGAATGTGTGAATAATTCCTTGCTAATAAATTGAGATAAATGATGTAAAAGGCTGTAAAAACATAATAAGATATATCAACAAAGAACACACTCCTTTGAGTACACAAAGTCAACTTAGAAAACCTCCTCATAATTAAAGCAAAAAGGAAGCATTAGTAAATTCTATAGTAATATGGAATACATTACATGGTAATAACTCAAGTAAAACAAAAAATAAGTGTATTGACTTTTTTAGGGGGTGTCACATTCAGCGGTGCTCAGGGGTTACTCCCGGTGTGGCATTCAGGAACTACTCATGGTGGTACTCGAGGGGACCACAGGAGATGCAGAGGATCTAACTAGTGTGCAAGGCAAACACTCTCCCTGTTGGATTATGGCTCAGGCCCCATAGATTGACTTGTCAAAAATTCCTTAATTTCAAATTAGATAAGAAAATAACATAGAAACCAACTAAGCTCATTAAATAAAACACTAATATAGCAAGCTCAACTAACAACAACAGCTCAATAAACTTTTAGACAAGAACATAATGTCCCCATGGTGAGTTAAAATAATTTTCACAAATTTTCTTTTACTGAAGTATAGATATATTTTTAGAATTCCATTAGCCATTTATTTGTAACAAGCAATTTACAATAAATTATTCTGTGTCTGCTAAGGGGACAGGCTTGGGGTGTGGCTGGGAAAAAGAGGATAATGATGGAGGGGAGAAAACACTGACTATAGAACTGGTGTTAGAATATTGAAAACCTGTAACAAATGTATCATGAGCAATTGTAAAGCACAGTGTTTAAATAAAGTTAAAAAAATTTCAATCCCTCAATTATGCCATATTTAGAGTAAGATCTATATGCTATTACCAACAACTTTTTCCATATGCTACTAATCTGAATCTCTCCTATACTCATAAAAGCTATTGCAGAATACTTACAACTGAATAATGATGAAATCATATTTACCACAGATTATGAATAAACAATATTTAAAAATTAAATTGCTTTTTCACATATATTCCAGGGAACAAAAAAATCGACTAAAAATGACCAGAGCATTCCAATAACACAATTACTAAAAGTAACAATGAAAAATTAATGAAATTAGTAGAAAAAAGATGGCAGAAATAAGTACAATAAAGAATAAAAAATTCATTTTTTATTGATTGATTTAATCAAAAGATTGATTAAATACATAGACCTTGGACAGGACTTTTCAAGAAAAAATGAAATAAATAAGTTAAAATAACTTTAAATCAAAATATTTTAAAGTAAGTTTTATCCAAATTTTGTTGTATTAAAGCACAGTGATTTACAAGGTTATCCATGGTTGGGTTTTTGAACTACAATTTTCTGTCACTGATCCCACCACCAGTGTCAACTTCCCTCCACAGTGTTCCTGGGTTCCCTCTCTTATTCCCACCACCCCAGCCCCAGCCTTCCAGCTTGACAGGCACCTTTTAAGTTTGGTTGTTAAGTTTGGGTCTTGTTATTTCAGTGTTGCTGACTCTGTGGTTTGGAAATTTAGCCTTATCATTCCTTTCCTTCCTATATTCTGGGATTTAGTCATTTTGCACTAGCAATGAACTTCTTCCCTATACATTGATTAGAAGCTTTTAGATAATTTTGTACCTGTTTGCCAATTGTTTTTGCACGTGGTTACTGTAGGATAACATTGGTTTGCCCTTCCTCCCTGCCCGCAGGGAGCTTGGACTTGTTGATTGCTCCCACAACCTGTCAATTACCTTTGTCTCCAGATCAGACTCTGTTGATTTGTAAATATTGTTTTTCTCTTCTCCTTAATGCCCTTGCATGGTTAGTTTTTGTTTTGTTTTGTTTTTTAAGGAGAAGAGGAAAACAATATTTACAAGTCAGCAGAGTCTGATCAGGAGACAAAGGTAATTGACAGGTTGAGGGAGCAATCAAGGAACCCAAGCTCCCTGTGGCCAGGGAGGAAGGGCAAACCAATGTTAACCTACAGGTCTGTTAACCACAGTTCATGCATAGATTATTTTCAGTTTCTGAAATGTTAAGTCTTTCTGGTTATTATACACATAGTTTCCTTCACCCAAAAATTTCTGCTACCATCTCTGCAATTCTAGTTTCTTCTAGTTCTATTTTAGCATCAATCTCACCTCTTGAGTCTTTACTGATGACACAACCAAAGCATCAGCTTCCTGTCCCTTGTTAATTTTTATTATCAGGCCTTTGTTTCCTTTATAATCTACCACACTTTATAATTGTCTAATTTTTTAAAAATGTCAGCAGTTCCTCTCTGGCTTAACAGTCTAAGATTTATGAGGACAAACCCATGTTTAATTCTTTGCATATCTCAATAATAGACTTAGTACAAACTTACTTAGTGAATAAATTAATAAATCAGCATATGAAGGGGCCTGTGTTCTTTACTTGGCCTGTCGTGATAATGAAAATAAAAGAACAATGTGTCTATAAAATTATTCTATCATGCATTTCTTTTTGTGTGAGAGAGCCTGAATATCAACAAATACTTTATAAAGGAAAGTTGCTTGGCAATTTCAGTGCTATGCCCCAGGAGGCATGGTTTTTCATTTTCACACTGAAATTTTCAATAAAAAGAAAACACGAAGAACACAACTATAGAGAAGCAAAATGCCATGCTCTAATTTCAACTATAAGAATTAAATACTTTGGAACGAACTGCTAGCTAAAATGGATCTGCCAGACATGCTCCAAACAACCTGTTATCAAATGAATTGTCTAAGAAGTTTTAGATTCCCCCTGGATAGTTACAATGCAGATGTCATTTCATTTTAGTTGTCATAGTCACTGGCTTTAGACATTAAGGATAATTCCCTCAAGATTTCTGTCATTTAGGAGACAGACAAGAGTGTAACACAATGGAAAATAAGACAGGTATTTTGTGTTTAGAGTCAATGAACATAAAACACTAGGTGGCTAAATAAAAACAGAGACAAGTTTTTCCATAGCTAGTTGTCATAACTAAGAGTTAAGCACTTGGTAGAATAATTATACCTTCTTGGTCATCTGGTCTTTTTTCGGGGGTGGGGGGGGAGGCTGGGGGTTTGGGCCAAATCTGGCTGTACTCATGGCATACACTTGGCTCTGTGCTCTGGGATCACCCTTGTGGAGGCTTGGGGAACCATATGTGGTACTGGGGACAAACATCAAGTCTTGTCTGCTGCATGCAAGACAAACTTCCTACCCACTATACTATTTCTCTGGCCACAACAACTGAAATGCTTAAAGACAGTGATGTTAGAGAAAACTGCCCCACTGTTCAGGTTTAGAAGATAAGAAAATTATTGAAATTTCTAGAGAATATAGTGATACATGACAAAGGAACAAACAAAATGGTCACCTAAATAATTCTAGATTGCTATGCCTAAATTTAAAATCGATTCTAATTTTAAGTAATTTTTGTCTAATAATTTTCAAGTGATATTAACTTAAATCTTTAAATAAAACTACTCTGCTAAATTTCTGGGCTTTTTGTTTGTTTGTTTGGGCTTGGGGTCACATATGGCTATGTTCAGGACTTACTCCCGGCTCTGGCTCAAGGATTACTTACTAAGCGAAACTCTGGGGACCATATTTAGTGCTAGAGATCCAACCTGGGTCAACTGTGTGCAAGGCAAACACCCTACCTACTGTACTGTTGCTCTAGCCCATGAATTTCTATTTAACACTATAAATTGGACTTCCAAAATGAGATTTTAATCACAGAATATAGGAAAACAATAAAAGCAACATTTAAAAATTACAGTTCCAGCTATAATGAAGTAGTAAAAGACAGACTTTAACCTCTTATAATGAACCCAAGTCTACAAGTATATTTACAACATCTGCTTTTGGCATTATATATGTCTCTCTATATACATATGTATATATATTCATTTATATTTATTTCCATGCAAGATAAGCTTCCTTAATACTGGATATCCAACCTGGGCTGACTGTGTACAAGGCAAACACCCTACCTACTGTACTATCACTCTAGCCCATGATATATAGGTAGATAGACAGATAGAGACATATGTATATGTCTCTATCTATATATATGTATATATACATATATATTACATATATTACATATATATCTCTCACAATACTATGGGCCTAAGAGAAGGAGGCACGCAACATCAATTTTATTGTTGACTGTTTTCTCTCTCAACCAATATTAAGACTCCATAAACTGAGGAGAGAAGGCAAACAGTTCATTAGCCTTGATGAGCTAAAGAGAGAAAAATTATGGTTCTAGTTCAAAAAGGCTGAGAAGTCTGCTCTTGAAGGGAAAAGCTCAGTAAAGAGGAAGCAGTATAAGGAAAGAATTCAAAATTTCAACTAAATGTTAACTTTAATTTTTTTTCTAGCAAAGGACACGTAAATAGAATATAAGTGTAACCCACAAAATCAGGGAACAAACAAATGATTAGGAAGTTGTATGGTGAACAAAGCTTACATAGGGTAGTAAATTTTTTGATCTTAGAGTAGAGACTACAATGAGAATGAACTAGCAATGGAATGAAAAATCCCTGATATGAATAATACTATCCAATAACTACGGGCCATAATTAGAACAAACTAATCTCTCTGTCATAAGGAAGGAAAGAAGGAAGAAAAGGAAAGAAAGAAAGAAAGAAAGAAAGAAAGAAAGAAAGAAAGAAAGAAAGGAAGGAAGGAAGGAAGGAAGGAAGGAAGGAAGGAAGGAAGGAAGGAAGGAAGGAAGGAAGGAAGGAAGGAAGGAAGGAAGGAAGGAAGAAAGATAGAAAGAAAGAAAGAAAGAAAGAAAGATAGAAAGAAAGAAAGAAAGAAAGAAAGATAGAAAGAAAGAAAGAAAGAAAGAAAGAAAGAAAGAAAGAAAGAAAGAAAGGAAGGAAGGAAGGAAGGAAGGAAGGAAGGAAGGAAGAAAGAAAGAAAGAAAGAAAGAAAGAAAGAAAGAAAGAAAGAAAGAAAGAAAGAAAGAAAGAAAGAAAGAAAGAAAGAAAGAAAGAAAGAAGGGGAATAAAAAAAGTGAATAAGTTCAGGGAGAAATTTCATTACTCTGCAAAGGAAGAAAACACAACTCAGATACGTAATAGCAAATTTTAGTATCAAAAGTATGATATGAAGGAATAGAGTGAAGTACAGGAGGGAGGGTGTTTGCCTTGCACACGGCTGAACTGGATTCAATCCCTGACACCCCAGGAGTGATCACTGAGCTAAAAGTAAGAGTAAGTCCTGAGCACCAACCAGTATAGCCCAAAAACAAACAAAAGAAATTACTTGATATGTCAAGTAGGGAAATGCATATTTTTACTGTTAGAAAATTAAGTTAATCCATTTAACACAGACACTAGAGATGACAGATTAAGCATTCAAGAACATCTAAATAGAGCCAGAAGCAAACCTCAATGGACTAAGCAAAGGCCTTGCATGCAGGTGGCCTGGGTTCAACTCCCAGTACTGCACTGTCCCTTGACTAGGAATGACCACAACTATAGAGTCAGAGCACTGCTGGTTGTGGTCACCAAACAAAAATAAACAAAAAGAACATTTACTTAGCTATTACAGCTAACACTAACCACTTAAAGAATACATAAATAAAATATAATGCATAGAAGGTAATTGTGGAGAGAGTGTAATGGTCAAAGGTGCTTGCCTTGGATGCCACTAAACTCAGTTCCAACTGAGGTAGCACATGGTCCTCTGAGAATTTCCAGAAGCAACCCATAAGTAGAGTGCTAGGAGTATGCACAAGCAATGCCTGGTATGATACCAAAGAAAGTCCCATCAAAATTAAACTTAATACTTAAGAATTGCAAAATTCTTTATTTTTTTACAATAAAATATGAAAACAATCAAACAGACCTTCAAAAGATGAAACCTATGGTATATGAAATAAAAATTTCATTGGTGGAATTAATAATTACAAAAAATTAAAACATAAATTTGGAAGACATAGCAATAGATTTACGAAACATCAATAAGACAGAAATAAGGGACACAAAATACTAGCTCAGTTTTAGTGACATATGAGACAATAACAAGTGGCTCAAGTATATAAATTACAGGATAAACATAGAAAGAGGAAAGAGGGATGGGAAAGAAATTTAAAATAATCATAACTGTCAAATTACCAATTTTGACAAATAGTATGAAATCACAGTACTAAAAGCAAAAACTTCAAGTAAAACTACCATGCAATATAAAGTCAATGGCTCTTTGCACTAAAAATGATAAAATACCTGGAAATATATGTAAGTACTGAAATACATAACCTCTGAAAGTATAGGCATTGCTGAAAGAAATGGAAGACCCAAATAATGCAAAGATATCTCATATTCAGCTTGGAAAAATAAACATTATTTTATAAGCTATGTAACACAAAGAAGCCTATATATTCATGGCAAGCATCCTACATACTGTGCTATCTATCTTTCCTGTGTCAATTCATCACATCTAAACAAGCTCTGATAGGGCTACTGAGTAGTCTTATAAAAATATCAAAGCTCAAATAGCAACATAAACCAAATTGTTTTAGAAAAAATGATAACAAATTCTTGTATCACTTGTCATCCAGTTAATCTTTGATTTGCTCGAGCAGGCGCCAGTAACGTCTCCATTCATCCCTATCGAGTGCTAGTGTAGCCCAATGGTATCTGCTCACTCCAGGAACATTAAGAGCCTCAACCCATTCATTCAGGGTTTTAATGAAGAACTCTGACCATCTTGTAGGTAAGTGGCCATGCGGTCTTTTCATGTCCCATGGAATCCAGTTGGTAACAACTCTAGTCCAGCAGTAGTCTCTCAATTGCATTATGTGTCTGGCCCATCCGATTTTCAACTCCTTGGCAAATCAGAATGATCTGATTCTTGATCATTGATGGAGGTCGGAACTCCGGATTCATTCTCTCACTTCAGTGAAATGTGATATTCCAAACATAGCTCTTTCGATTCTTTTTTGGGATAGCCGAAAAGCACTCTCATCCTGTTTCATAGGGCCCAGGTCTCTGAGGTGTACATTAGTGCAGGAAGAATGGTGGAGACGAAAAGATGTGCCCGGAGCCAGAGGTTCTTTGTCCTCTTAACAACTTCTTCAATGTTCTTGAAGGCATTTTACGCTGTTCTCTTCCTCCTGCACAGTTCTGGCATCCAGTCATTCTTAAGTTGAGTTCTCGACCTAGGTACATATAACTGCTGCATTTGGAGATGTTAGTTCCATTGAGAGCAAATGTAACATAAGGAACTAGTTTGTTTCTCATGAACATTGTCTTGGTGAGATTCAGCTGCAGTCTGACTTTTCCACACTCAGGTCAAAGTCGGCCAGCATTTGTACCACTTGGCTAATGTTTGGTGTTATTAGAACGATGTCATCAGCAAAGTAAAATAGTTGCCGACCGTCTATCTTCACTCCCATTCCTTCCCATTCTTTTCATCACATGACATTCTCGAGGGTGGCACTGAAGAGTTTTGGTGAAATGGTATCAACCTGCCAAACCCCTCTCTTTACATCAATGATGACTTTCTTATAGAATGGTGAGATCCTAGTAGTGAACCCGTAATACAGCTCGCAGAGGATCCTGATGTAATGAGTTTGAACACCCTATTTGGGTGTTCAATGGCTTCGATGACCATTTCAGTCTCAAAAGAATCAAGCCTTCTTTAAATCTATGAAAGTTAGACAGAGCGGCTTCTTGAACTCTCATGAAACTTCAATGAGCTTTGTCACAGTGTGGATATGGTCAATTGTCCTGAATCTTTTCTGGAGCCTGGCTTGTGTGCATGGTTGTTCTTCATCTAGTTTTCTGCCTATTTTATTCAAGATGACTCAAGTGAACAACTTGTAGACGACAGACAACAGGCAGATCGGGCAATAGTTGCCAATGTTGTGGATATCTCCCTTCTTGTACAACAGAACAGTTCTGTTGGTTTTCCATTGGGATGGCACCTTTCATTTGGACAGGTAGCTTGTGACAGCCGAGCAAATGTATTGAAAAGTACTGGCAGCAGTTTTTTCAGGTGTTCAAGTCTGACCTTGTCTGGACAGGGTGCTGTATGCATCTTTACCGATGAAATGGCATGTTGGATTTTGGAAGAGAAAACGTTGGGAACAACATATCCATCTACGGAATTTGGTATGTGGGCAGGTGGATGTGGCTATCGAAGAGATCTGAGTAGAAGTCGTGAATAATCCTCTCCATTGTCCTCCTAGAAGATGTGATAGATCCATCAGGACATTGGAGGGAGTCATCTTGGTCTTGTAGTTGGTGAAGGACAGGCAGACATTGCGAATACTCTTCCTGGCTTCTGCCACATCAGCCAAAACTCCTGCTCTTCTCTCTTTGAGGTCTTCCTTTATCGTTTCTCTGCACAGCTCTGCGAGCTCGGACGTTAGCCTGAGGCTTGTGCCAAACCATGATGGCAAATGAGCTCAAGAGTTTCTGAAGACAGGCATCTGTTTGTGGCTTTTCCACTCTCGGCATTCTTTGCACAGTCAGGGTGGTGCTGAACCAGTAGATGGTATTCCTTGTCGATGTTGTCAATGACCGCGTCTTTCCACATTGCCACAATAGTGCCAAAGAGCTCCCAGTTGGTGGTCATTCTGGGAGTTCTCTTCTTAAACTTAAACTTTGAATTCCTTTCTCCCTGCTCTGTGAAGTAGAAACAAATTCTAATATTAACAATTTCTTCAATGCCAATGGATTAGATTTATCTGACAAAGGATTAAAACCTAAGATATATACAGTCAAGATGCTTGTAAAACTTAACAATAATGCAACCATCCTCATTAAAGTAAGTGAGGAGAAGAGATGAATTAAAAACGTTCTCAATGAAGACACACAAACTGCTGACAAGTATATGAAGAAATATTCTGAATTAGTTATCAAGAGAGAAATACGACTGAGAGCAACAATGAGATATTTCATAGCAAGGTGAAAAAATAGCATTGGCATGGATGTAGGAAATAGGAACCCTTATCCACTACTGGTGGGGATATTAAGTGTTTAATTTTTTTGGAAAACAATGTGGACACTCCTCAAAAACCTAAAACTTGATCTTCATATGACCCAGCAATTTTAAATCTGACCATCTACCCCAAGGGTCCAACAATTCTATTTAGAACAGACACTTGTGCTCCTATGTTCATTGCAGAACTATTCACAACACTCAAAATCTGAGGGAGGGGGGAAGAAACAAGTGCCCAAGAATTATGAATGAAAAAACTACACACACACACACACAAACACACACAATGTAATAATGTATAAGTATAAAAATAAAGATGATATTATGCAATTTGCTGCTACTTGGATGAAACTGGAGGGAAACATATGAGCAATGTTAACCAAAAATGTAGGGGCCAATAAAGAATGATCTCCCTCATCTGTGGGATATAAAAAAACATAGTAAGAGCAATAGAACTGAGCTTACTAATACAGGGTGTTAATAGGGGTTAGAGAAGAGGGGAAGATTCTCAGTGGTCACTCTGAAAGAGGGTTGAAATGTTGTATGTATAGAATCCTATTATCAACAGCATTTAAAAATCATGATGACTAAATTTTAAAATATTTCCAAAAGAACATAATTTTTTTTTTGCTTTTACACAAATAAACTGTAAAGGATTTCTCCTCTGTCATCCTTATATATCCACTACATTTACATAGGAGTAAATCATAAAACTGAAACTCAGAAAAAATGCCATCCTTTAAAGCTCCTATATTGTCATTAGGATTAAGAATTAAACTTGATCTATCTCCATACAAAACTGTTCTTCCCACAAATGTGCAAGGCTGGGAGGCCATTTTTGTCAGAACATCAAAAATTGATGAGATCTTTATGGAAAGACCCATAGTAATAAAATTCACAGGAGACTCATTCATTAAGAGTTCACATTTATAAATATACAATGAGAAATAAAACTGACAAGGAATATTAGAATATTTGAATTAGAATTTGAAGCATTTTTCACCTACTTGAAGTGCAACCTAAGGAAAATATTATATTCAAAATACTGCTTCGTTGGTAAAAATCTGAAAGAAAGGATGGAATCAAAGAAATTATCTTTAGTATAAAGTGCCTAAATGACACTGAGATCACTTTCCTTTTTTTTTTAAACTTGGGCTACTGTTAATGGTATCCCTTGATCAGGCCCTTGCTCTCTAATGAGCAGTAACTTACCACTGCCATATTCTACACACATCTCATATGAAAGCAATTCTATACTTAAAAACAATTCTATACTTAAGAATAATTTACATTTATGCACTCAATATATACTGTGTATTTATATTGGCCATACTATTCTAGACACTAGGGACACAAGAATAAATCAAAATAGTTAAATATCCCTGAATTTGGAAGCTGAGAATTTGTTAAAAATTGTCAAATTCAAGAAATGCAAAAAATTGGCTTCATTGCAGCTTTAGATCTATAAATAGATGTTTATACAAATTGATTTTCAGTGCAGCAAGTTTCTATAACTCAGTAAACTTGAAAAATCTGAGGAAAAACACGCTTTCAGTCCTGTGCAACACACACTAAAGTATAATGCACAATTAAAAGTAAGTATGCTTCCTGTGAATCGGGTAGCGCTCACACAATTCTTTATCGAGTAATATTCCTTAGTATTTTTGCAGCTGCTCTTAACTCTGGGCCACAGAAGTCTTAGAAGATTTACTAAATTTCCAAAGTTCAGTAAGCAAGAAATCACATTAACCTTTACTTTAACTATATAAAAAAAGTAATTCATTTTGATAACTTTATGTTCATAGGAGATTCTGGGCATGACTCTAAATCTTCCATGTTTAGACCTTTCTGAGACACTGACTTCACAATGCTAATGTCAATGAAAACATTTCCGTAAATCTAGTGCAGGTGATCTGGAGATTTCGTCTTGCTGGTATCTTTCTCATCACTCAGAGGACTGCATTGTCTTGATTCTGTCATGTTTATTCTTATTGAATAGTTTTTCTTGCAAAAATAAATACCAGGAGAAATAAATTTACTGATGGATGAAAATTGAAACTCATGATTACATAAGAATTTTTCTCAAAATGCCACTTCTAAAGAGTTTATCCTAATATGAAAACAGCTGTTTGCTCTCCTCTCCCAAACTCCTGCCAAAAGCCAAAATAATAATTTAAATCAATATTTACTATGTTAGAAAATGCTTGCCTCTACTAGTGATTAGATAGATTTTATGCAGTAGATTAACTCCAACAGTTTCTTCCTTGGAGCAGTTTTCACTGAAGGATAAATAACATGCAATTTATCTACAAACTGATCAAATTTCAGTTTTTTCTTGGGATGATATACTAATTTACCTTTTCCAGGAACTACTTGTGTAAAAAGCCCCATTTCTGGAGTAGATCATGTTTATGCAACCTCTAGTCAGATTACAGACTTCAATTTTTAGCATGGTAATTGTAGACTAGTTATCAGTAAGTTACTAATTGTCCCTACATCGCAGTTGCTTTACTTTTTCTAAAGCCATTTCTCTTAATTTATTCAGGCTGATATAACAGAAGTCATAGACTTTGTAGCTTTAAATAACAAATAATATAAATAATTCTTTAGCCTGGAAAATTAAAGATCACAGTGCCGACTGATTATATTTCTGATAAATAATCACCTCCCGGTTCATATATGGCCACCTTTCATGCAGAGTTTGCATATGGCAGAGGAGATGAGGAGCTTGCTTCAGCCTCTTTTATAAAGGTACTCATGACATAATCATCTCTCAAAGGCTTTATCCCCAAATACCTTCACTTAAGTGATTAGGTTTCAACATATGAAATTGGTGAGAATACAGACTTCCACTCTATTGAGGAAGGATAATATTGTATATATATATATTTATATATATATGTATATATATATATGCTTATATATGGACTGGAGTGATAGCACAGAGGGTAGAGTATTTGCCTTGCATGCAGTTGACCCAGGTTCGATTCCTCCATCTCTCAGAGAGCTTGGCAAGCTACCGAGAATATCCTGTCCACACGGAAGAGCCTGGCAAGCTACCTGTGGCATATTCAATATGCCAAAAACAGTAACAACAAGTCTCATAACAGAGACATTACTGGTGCCTGCTTGAGCAAATCGATGAACAACAGGACGACAGTGCGACAGTGCATACTTATATACACACAGACCTATGTATATAGTACTATGTTGCAGTATTATTGCAAATATTTAAAGACATATTATGGCAAATATTTAGAAACTTTCATAACAAAGATGGCCTCAAAAATCTTGACTTGCTACAAAGTACTAACCAACTCATTAAGTTATTCTTTCACTCTTATGCTTCTTCTGGCTGCCTTTCCCTGGACTCTCACCTTTTTCTTCCCTGGAATTGCAGTCCTAAATAAAACCTAAATAATATAGTATTGCCTGAGTGATGTTTGCTTTCTGGAACTTGGGCACTTAACACCCCTCTCGACCTCAATGCAGTGATATTCATAATAGAATCTGGAAATAATGACTGAATATAGAAACCATGGTATATATGCACAATGGAACACTATGAAGTGGCTAGGAATAATGAAGTCATAAATTTTACTTATATGTGGATGGATATGGAGAGTATCATGCTGAGTCAGGTGAGTCAGAGGGAGAGGGACACACATAGTCTGACAGCATTGATTTGTGGGATATAAAAAACATAATATGAGACTAATGCCCAAAGACAGTGGAAATAAAGGCCAGGAAGACCAGTACATTGTTGGAAGCTTGCCATTAGGGTGGGACTAGGGCAGTTAGGACAGAAAAGAGACCACTATGACAACAACAGTTGAAAATCATTACTCTGTACAAAAACTGAGTGCTGAAAGGAGGTAAAGAGATATACAGAGTTACATTTCAGTACCTATATTGCAAACCATTTATTGCAAATGCCTAAAAGGAAAAAAAGAGAGATAATAAAAGTGTCTGCTGTAGAGGTAGGCTTGGGGTGGGGTGGAAGTGGGAGTGAAACTGGGGACATTGATGGCAGGAAATGTACACTGGTGAAGAGATGGGTGCTGGAACATTGTGTGCCTGAAACCCAATCATGGACAACTTTGTAATAACGCATCTCATGGTGATTCAATTAAAAAAAATCCCAGAGAGACCGACACAGAGTTATCTTTCTGATATCAGAATATGAGGAAAAATAATTGGGGAAAATTAGTGTTCAAACACAATGAAAACAAAGAGAATGAGAACCGATACTCAGTTGGAAACTTGCCATCTGAGGTGACTGGTGGTAGGAAAGGAAGGGACTATGGAGGGAAGAAAGTGGTGCTGAAAGGTGGTGCTGAAAGCGTTATGCATGAAACCCTGTTGACAGCAGTACAATAAACAACAATGCAAAAACATATATTTGTAAAAGGTGCCCTCTTAGAGGCAGACTGGTGGATGGGAGGCAAAAGGGTGAGGGAGGAAAATTGGTGTAGGGAAGCCTGCACTGGTCAAGGGATTGGTGTTGAAACAGTGTATGCCTTAAACAAATCATGAATAACTTTGTAATTTTATGGTTGCAGTCAGAAGAACTACTTTCCTATTTCTGTTTTAACAGTTACATTCATGTGAACTAGCCACTTACCTTCTCAAATGTTAATTTTTTATTCTATTAATGATGATAAAATATTGATTCTATGAAAACAAAATGATTATAACATTGATTGGGCTTTGTGAATAAAAATAATTTGTAACTGAAAAGCTATGCCATCATATCTGTTTGGAGCAGTCCCTAGTCCTTCCATATTACACTTATATAACTAGGATCTTCTGCCTACCCCTTACAAAGGTAACTCTTGCAAATATGTGGGGTGGTTTTTTTTTTTGACTTATTATTCTTCTCTGTAGGAAACAGAATAATCCAGGTTTATGTGGACAGGCCACACAGTTCTTATGTGGTTACTTTCTTTACTACTCAATACATCTCTATAGAGTCTGATAAGTTTCATTTTTGCTCATTCTTGCTTTTTTAAAAACATATACATTCCTCCATGTACAGCTATATTTATTGGTCACATTCTTCCTCTCCTGCTAGTGACTGAGTACTCTAAACAGTCTTGAAAATACTGCAGCAATAAATGGCAATAAATGACTGGTTTGGATGTTGGCCCAACAATCTTGGTTGTCTTCATAACATTCAGGAGGGAGAAAGTTCTTATGCTAAGCTGCCTGGACAGAATAGTTCACAGATTCTTTGAAATATATGGGAGAGCAACTAATGAAACTCAAAGTTTGTTAGTCTATTCTCTATTTGCGTGGAATCTGGAATCTGGAAAGAAATAGTATGTCATGGCTCCACTGGATCTCTTAACCTCTAGTAATATCTTTCCCACGGATGCCAGCACTAGCTTTGAAAAGGCATCACTTTTATTCCTTTGCTTATGCTAAGTCTTCAAAAGGAAAAAGTGAATTTGAACTGGTAATCACTTTCCTTTCCAAATAAAAGGAAAGGAAAAGAAATGTGTTTAGAGAACTAGAAATAAAAACTTTTAACAAGAAACAGATACTATCCACACTGAACTATATTTAGATGGAGAGCCAACTGGCCACAGTCCAATCATATCTCCAAGTTTCCTTTAAAATTTAGCAGACTCTTTTCATTGTTATATACCATGAGCAATAGACATTGGGTTATTTAATATGGTATTTGACAGCTAGCAGTAATAGTTCTAAAAATAAATAGGATAACCAGTAAATCTTGCTGAGTATCTATAGAATGAAAAGAAAGTCCTTGGACTAGAGAGATAGTTCCATAATACAAGGTGAAGATGCTTGTTTTGCAGGTATGCACCCCCCCCCCCGCCAAACAAAACCAAAGACAGGTTAGTAAAAACAATTATTATCAAAAAATTTAAAACTGCTTGCAAAAATGAATCAGAAGCAAGTCTAGCTCCATAGTTTGAGTTATTTCAGTTCATAATATTAGTTATAAAGTTTACATTCTGAAGAATTTATATTATTTTAATATATCAAAAAATGTAGAGAGTCTCTTGCCTGCATGCCTGGCTGTATTCCCCGGGGCCTCCTTGGAAGGGATGGCCTCCAGCTTCCCTCCCTGCCCCAAGCAGAGCTCCTAGCCACAGCCATGCTCAAGGCCCCTCTCCACACCTTCGGATGAGCCTCACGCATGAAGGAACCAGCAGAGGAACCCAGGTGTATGGGACCCGGGGCTGAGACCTCCAAACCTGCTTGGATCGGGACTGGACCTCCTCCACCCAGATTTCCCATTTCCCAATAGCTAGGCAGTCACACCCAGGGACTGGCCCTAGTTCCGTGTAATCCTGTCAACCCAGCATCCAGAGACTTAAAAGCAAGCTCCTGGAAATGTGCCGCCACTTCGAGGCCGCTCGATACCTTATAGCCTAGGTCTCCCTCTGGGAGAACCTGGAAAACTACTGGGAGTTTCCTGCCCACATGGGAGAGCCTCACAAGGTCCCTGTGGTGTATTAACATGTCAAAACCAGTAACAAGCTGGGTCTCATTCCCCTGATCCTGAAAGAGCCTCCAGTACGGCATCATTGGAAGGACGAGTAGAGAAAGGCTTCTAAAATCTCAGAGCTTGGACGAATGAAGAGGTTACTGAGACCGCTCAAGAAATTCAACAGTCAATGGGATGATGATGATGATGATGATGATGATGATGATGATGATGATGATAAAAAATACAACTATATCTTTACAGAGTTCCTTGCATTTGAATAGTTCTATGTTAATATGGGCTGGAACGATGGTGCAATGGGTAGGGGTTTGCCTTGCATGCAGCCAACCTAGGTTCGATTCCTCTGTCCCTCTAGGAGAGCCCGGCAAGCTACCAAGAATATCCCGTCTGCATGGTAGAGCCTGGCAAGCTACCCGTGGCATGCTGGATATGCCAAAAACAGTAACAACAAGTCTCACAATGGAAACGTTGCTGGTGCCCGCTTGAACAAATTGATGAACAATGGGACGACAGTGCTACAGTACTACAGAATATTTCTGTTCCTAGATGATATCAGCTAATAGAGTAAGCAATGACCATAATTTCATGGAATTTTCTGGTATTTTTAATATTTTTATCACCCTAAAGCAGAGGGGCTGAGGGAAAAGTAAAAAGTGGTTTAATGGCAGCAGAAGGATTGGATCCTAGGTTTGGTATGGCCAATACTCTAAATCAGTGACCAGTAGTAGTGTCATGTCACCCATAATGGTTTAAGTTTAATAACTAGAGATGAGACAGTGCTTCTCACTGGAATTGAACAATGCCTTTTTCCTCCTATGCTGACAACTTAGCCCTGGTGATCTTACACATTTTAATATCTGAGTAGGGAATGTTTCCACCAGAAAACATAACTGTTTATCCATAAAACTGATTGTTGAGAGATCCATCTTACTGTTTAAGAAACTCTGGCTAACAAATGATCAGGTAAGGAAAGAGTTACTGTATTGGCTAGAATTATTGATTTTGATTATGGCATGAAAAACTGGGGTTGGTTTCTATGTAATGGGAGCATGTATGTACAGTGTACAAGAGATTCTGCAAGCCCTTTTCATAACATCATGTTTTGTAACCATGTATCACTCTCATTGTCACTGTCATCCCATTGCTTATCGATTTGCTTGAGCGGGCACCAGTAATGTATATATTGAGAGACTTGTTCTTACTGTTTCTGGTATATAGAATACGC
This sequence comes from Sorex araneus, assembly GCF_027595985.1. NCBI lineage: Eukaryota > Metazoa > Chordata > Mammalia > Eulipotyphla > Soricidae > Sorex > Sorex araneus. Next base: position 156,714,922 of record NC_073305.1, on the reverse strand, counting down.
CACGGGTAGCTTGCCAGGCTCTGGCGAGATACTCTTGATAGCTTGCTGGGCTCTCCGAGAAGGATGGAGGAATCGAACCCAGGTCGGCCGCGTGCAAGGCAAACGTCCCACTGCTGTGCTATATGAAAACTAAAATAATTCAGTTCAGGCAGGTCTGCTAATGTTATAGATAATTCAGAATGCAGATTTTGCCACCTTATTGGCAAGAAACCATAATTATCAGAATTATTTACTGAGAATAAAGGGAATTGAACAGAGAAAGATAGAATCTTCAATCACCAGATAAGACCTGAGCAGCTGTGAAAACAAATGTAACATGCTGAACATTATTTTTTATACCCATATGAATCTAATATCATCAATGGGTGCTAAGTTTACGTTTCAATATTTTAGTCCTAGGACATCAAGGAGAAGTGTTACCACTGTAAAATGAATGAATTAGGAAAAAATGGATAGAGACTATCTTATTTCATCTGAAAATACACTTTTCAGAATTTCTTTCCTTGCATGAAAATAAATTACCTTGGGTCATAAGAAATGTTTGGCAAAGCTTAGAAGGCAGATGAGACAAACACATTCTTTTAAGTATTATAATGCAGGTGTAGAGCTCCAGAATCTATTATAGCTTATTGACAGTGATGTTTATATGCTGGGTTACCACAGCGCAAGGGCACTGTGAACATGAGCTAATCCATCTTCCACGATATCCTCCATCACCTTCTGTGACTCCTAGGTCAGATTTGTAGTTAGCTTTGTCACAAAAGACAAATTTATCATCAATTTGGAACCTCAAAAGTGGTGAGTAAGCACTGTGGGTGCCAGTTATTGTTACAGTTTGTGTTTCTGACTTCCAGTTTTTCCTCTCTCTCTCTCTCTCTCTCTTCTTTCCTCACCTCACATCTTTTTTTGTTTGTTTGTTTTTCTTTTTTTTTTGCTTGCCAACTCCCAGCCCTCTCTTCAACCGTTGTGACAGATAAAAAAAGTAGATTTATTTAAAGCATATCCTATAATTTAGGACACGTGTATATTGTATATAATAATTACATACATGCAATCAGTTGTGCTTTGTACATATATGCGTGTGACTATTTACACTTTGTAGATAAATATGAAGGCAGAATGCATAACTGCATACACAAAATCACTAGCATATAGCCCAGAAAGTAATAGGTATCCTAAACTTGAATGTTATCTGAAACAATGAATTGAATAGAATCAATATATTTATTTAGATTTTTTTTGTGGGAGGTGTTATACCTAGCTTTACTCAGGGAGCATTGTGGCAGTGTTATAACCCACCTGCATACCAAAGCAAGTGTATTAACTTTTGCTTTTTCTCTCCAGCCCTAGATGGAATGTAAATCACAATCTCTAAGAACATAAAGGGTACCGTAAAGTACTCCAAGCAAGTGTAAGAGGCTTGGCTGTTTTCTCTGCTCTGGGTTTCATAATGCTTAAAGCAAAGGTATAGCCAGCCTGGATTTTTCTAGAGGTTAATTTTTTTCAGAGTCATATGAAGTATTTATAGAATTTACTTGTGCCTGAGAGTCCTGTGTCCTTGATAACGATTTAGTGGACCTTGTTCCTTGCCATTATCCGCGGTTCTCACCATTTTCAGACCTAGCCGACATGGGAGAATATTTCTCCTACATTGCTGTGCTTCTTTTTCAGTGTCCTACTTCTGGCTGGAGAAATTTCTGCACTTTAAATATCTCAAAAAATTACACTGAGTTCATATAGATAATATCCTTGCCCTCTGATTAGCAATCTTTTTTGTTTGCTAGTTTGGAGGCCACACCAAGAGGTAATGAGGACTTATTCCTGACTTTGTGCTCAGAGGTCATTCCAGGCAGGGCTTGGGGCACCTACGAGGTGCCTGGGATCAAACCCAAGTTGTCTGCGTGTAAGACAAGAGCCCTACCTGCTGTATTATTTCTCCTGTCCCATTGATTAGAATTCTTAATCATACATTACAGAATCCCTTCCATGCAGTATTCAGATTAATGTTGGAAAACCTATGCAAAGAAAATCTTGGGGAGAGATACTTAAAATTCAACCACCCCTGAGTCTAGTCACATTCATTTCTTATCCTTATTTCTAAGAGCGAGAGTTCAAGGGAAGACCAAGACTATGACCTGAACTGATGGTGGAAATTCCAGAGGTATTTTGCAAGTAAAATTACTAGGATTTGGATGCTGACAGTAAGTGAGAAGAAAATGCAAATCTTTAAAGTAATTTCTAAATATCAGACTAAAGAGAGATAAGTAAGAGCATGATGGTAGTACCAAGACATGTAATACGGGAAAATAAGCAGGTGTTAGTGGCGGATAGGCAGAGAACTTGAGTTTCCATTTTGGGTAAAATATCTACTACTTATGGCAAGAATACAAATCAAATCTCTGTGAGTATAATGTTTTATTTTATTATTATTTTTTAACATGATTATGGGGTGACAGTTTGGATAGAGCAAGAAAGATACATAGCAACAACAACAACAGAAAAAAACCTGTAGCTCCTTAGAAAGAAATAGATTTTAAAAAATCAGTATCTTCTAGAATTAGTTTGAACAAATCTTTAGACTGTTATCTGACTCACTGTGACAAATTTTGTTGATTAAATTAGTGGGTCTTGGAATTTTTAATCAAAAATACTATCAAATTCTATTTTGTATTAACAGTATCCTTAGACTCCTGAAGGGATCGTGAGTCTTATTTACCTGCTCAGAATTTAAATACATAAGCAGTCAAAGTAAAATGTAAAAATAGAAAAAATATTTTTCTAAAAATGACACTGACATACACATACACGATCTCCATCTCAGCTTCAGGACCCTCTTTTATTCATTTCTGATACACAGGGTGTTGCATAAAAAGAAAAACAAAAACTTGGCATTGAGATTCAGAGACAAGCTACACAGTGTGAGTCATCGGGAGGAGAATAAGAAAATTAAAAAGCAGCTGTAAAATCCTGCTGCCATTACCCATCAGAGGTTTTCTCTAAAGCAAAGAATTAATCGCGATGGTCAAATTCAACCTTTTCCAAACCAGAGGCTATCAGCATTGATAATTGAGTCTATAAAGCATGAAGTGTTTAATATATTTTTAGGAATTAGAATAGAAAGTGAGTGTAACTTAATTAAAAACATAATTGCAATATGAATTAATCATGTTGCAGGTACTGGATGTTCCTGCTGCTATAGTTATCGTCAGAAACTTCAATTTTCTTGCTTTGTGCATTTTGATAACTCAAATGAATTGTACTGCTTCAACAAAGGGACAATTTTATAAGAACTGTCTTAACTGGTTTTTTTTTTCTCCCAGAAAGTTAAATATAGCAAAACTCTTATATATGGCACACACACAGCTACACTGTACAAAATACCTTTACCTATAGAATCCACTTAAATTTGGACTTCTCATATGACTCAATCTCTTAACTCTCTGAGAAATTAATTAGAAAATAATTTACACTGTTTTCTAATTTGACTTTTTTTTTTGTGAGTGACACTCTGAAAATGTTCAATTACTGTCGTTAAAACAAGCAACACAGAAAGGTGTTAACCAGGACTGAAACTGGGAAGTGGTCTGTTGAATTGCACAAGAAATCACAAGGTATTTTCACAGCTTGTGACACCATTCTGTGTTATTTACCCACTAATCAATGGGCTGAGGCTGTGCCAAAATCAGGGTCTTCCACCAAGTGCAGGCTTATTCCTTCCCAGTTCTTCATTATCCAAGCCATCATCATAGTCAGTCTCTCATTATTACTCACCTGGAACTTTGGAATAGTCGCCTAACTTAGGTCTCTTCCAAATCAGTACTTCTTCTGACCCGTGTGCTCAAAATATCCCTGCAAGATTTATTTGAATTAGGTCCTGTATTCATCACGTTATATTTCTGGCTCCTAAATTTTCATGGACCCTCGCTGCTTGTCAATTCTAAGCCCTCATTGTTATAAACTTTTTCATAATTGGGTTTCTCTCATACAATGTTCCAACACCTGTCCCTTCACCATTGTAAATTTCCCACCACCAATGTCCCCCGTTTCCCTCCCGCTGCACCCCCATCTCCAGCCTGCCTCTATGGCAGACATCTCTCTCCCTCTCTTCCTTTGGGGATATGTAGATATTTTTATGATTAGCAATTGGAGAGTGCTACTGCCAATGGAAACAGTAGTCAAAATGACTGGTATATAAAATTGTATGCTTTTTCTTCATGGAAAGTTTATGAACATGCTCTATCAACAATCAGTAGGAACAATTCACTCTATGTTTTTTAGGGTTTAGGCTTAAAAAAATAAATGAAACAATGGCCAATAAAACACAATGCAGCTTAACTGAGTGCTGATTGCTTAGCAATGTACTGGTACATTAACTCTCAGTATTTCTGGATATCACTATTGATTCAGAATTCGATTGTCTTTACACTGAAAAAAGTATATAAGCTATTTTGTTGTTTTTAAATAAAAACGTATATTTTAACTTGACATTTTCCATCAATCTAAAAAATGGCTCCAAGACCCATATATTTTAATTTAACTAGAACCTGAATTTCCCTTGTATTAAAAATATTTATCAAATGCCAACATAATGAGAGATTCTGAGAGATTCTGATTCAATTAAATTCAAGATATGTGTATGGGGCACCCATTATGTGTGTTAGCTCCTAATTTTTTTATGGGAGATAAATGGGACATCATTTCTTTGCCCTTAATAACTACTATGTAAATGTGAGAAAGAATTTAAGACTACAGCATAATAAATCTAAACTGACCTCTCTCTATTGAATTGCACCTTTGATGGAAACTAAAAATGTTAGTTGAATGTGTATCTGTGTGTATCTATTTCTGGACTCTTTCATTTCATGGATCTAGTTATTCCGCAGCTAATACCATACTGTTATGCTTTACTTAAACTTTATATCAAGTATTCTTAGTATTCAAATATTCATGTTCTCTAATTTTGCCCATCTTATCAAGGACTGTTTGGGTTCTTAAAGGTCATTTGTATATCAACATGAATTTTAAATCAGTTAGCCTTATAAAAGCTATTTTGATTAAAAATCCTGAAAATCAAAAATAGTTATTTCAAATATTCAAATTGCTCAAACATCATCACTACCATGTTATCTCACGACTTGGATAAGGACTATGCCATATTATTCAAACAGCTTGTTGAACCTATGCAAAAAAAGTCAATATTTTCAAGTCAATCATCTTTAATGGGGGTTAAGTAGAAAAGAATAGATTTATGAAACCAAGCATCTCATTTCAACTCAGTAAAAATATCACCCATGAATATATTTTTGCACACCTATAATCACCCAAAATGGGGCTTTTATGAAGTTTCTGCTTATTCATTTCTGTAAGTTGGAATACAGAAATCGAGAAAACATTAAAAGGTAAAGATAGAGACTAAAATCAATTTTATTATTTTTTTTCTTTTTGGGTCACACCTGACGATGCTCAGGGGTTAAGTCCTACCTCTACACTCAGGAATTACTCCTGGTGGTGCTCAGGGGACCATATGGGATGCTGGGGATCAAACCCAGGTTGACCACATGCAAGGCAAACGCCCTACCCGCTGTACTATCACTCCAACCCCAAATTGCATTAATTTTTAAAAATTAATTAGCATTTCCTTGTCAGATGATTTAGAAATAGAACATAACCAAATATTGTTATTTAAAAAATAAATGAAATGCGCCATCTAGAAGTACATTGAATCAATACAGATATTGACATGATTATGGAGATACATAAAGATCAAAATCCAGGCCATCCAATAAATTAGTTCATAACTTGTAAAGAAAGTGAGTGCTCTGCATCACTTTTTACTTCTCTTTAAGTTGAAAATATTGTTGTAAAATTCAAACACCACATCCACCAACATTGTCTCAGGGGCCCCTCACAACTCCCGCCCACATGAATGTGAATAATATGATGGCAATTATGAGATTTTGTTAATATATAAAATAATTAAATTAATGCAGAAAATGTCCAGACTATATTGCACTTTCAAATCAGGAAGTAGATGTGAGAAAGAAAGAAATAAAAAGGAAGGAAGGAAGGAAGGAAGGAAGGAAGGAAGGAAGGAAGGAAGGAAGGAAGGAAGGAAGGAAGGAAGGAAGGGGAAAATGGTGTAACAAATAGTTTTCAATAATTCAAATAAAACTATTAAGCAAATACTATGTAAACTCCCAGGCATTTTACTATATGCTGTATTTAAGACTTTTTTTGAATGCAGTTACCAGTGGTGATTGATGCCTTTGTGGCAGTGGGCTGAGTTTGCAGTAAAGAACTTCCTTTGTACTATGATCTGCTGATAGGAAGACCTAGTCTGGGGTTTATGGAATTAAGGAAGGCTACCAAGGGGATGAGATCTGTGAAGTGAGATTATAGAGATGAGTATGTGCTGAGGAAGAGAAAACCTGCAAAAAAAAAAGAAAAAAAAGCTATCAGTGAGGACAGGGCGAAGACTAGGAAAGAGGAGGATCTGAAGGGAAGTTAAGGAATAACAAAAACTTTCCCCTTGACAAAAATTCATTTGAGGCTCTTCCCCAGCTCTTCCTACCACCACCCCCAAATCCCAGTCCTGTCTTTGGACTGTTAGAAATAATCCTCCACTTTGGATCACTGATAACCCTAGTCTGCCTTCTACACAAACCCTACTAAGTCAGTTTAGCAAGAACACTCTTCCCATAGACGGCACTCAGTATTTCTCATCACTTACTTCCTCATCTGACTCCTTGACTAGACTCCTCTGATCTTGTTGGGTTTAGAGTCGAATCAGATCTCACTTCCATTGTGATAGACTCAATTCCTGATTCATATTAGAACCCAGAAAATAGAGGTGACACAAGTCACATCATAAATCTAAACCTTATCAGACTGTACATACAGAAAACTGTCAAGGAATCTCAACCTATACCAATCGCAAGTCCAGCTTTAGTTAAATTACCTTACCTTAGAGAACAGGACCGCTAGTTTTCTCTGTAAATCCCCAGTCAATCAAACCATGGCTTTTTCTCAGGAGAATTTTGCATTCTCCAACACTCTGATCCCAAATCCCTTGACTATTATACTGCTTGAAGTCATCAACTCCCTCATCTATGATTTTTTTTCCTTTAATAAAAACAGAAAAAAATTACTAAATTATTTGTTTTGTTATTGTATATACCCATTGCAAAAATACTGAATAAAATACTTCTTACTATTTTAACATGAATGAGGTCATTTTCTTCAACAGCAGCAGTGATAACAAATGAGTGAATGGAAAAAAGCAGTGGAAAGCAGTATTGGGGATAGGAACAACAAATAATAAGGGAATTCCTAGACCTTCTTAAATATTTTGGTCTCTATTCTATCTGCACATTTACATTCACTGCAATGCTAAGTACAATGGCCAGAATATGAAAACAACCCAGGTACCCAATGATATAGGAAAGAATAAAGAAGTTGTGGTGTATTCACACAAAATATTGTTCAACTATAAGAAGAGATGAAATCTTGTCATTTGGTGCAACTTGGATGAAACTGGAGGACATTATGCAAGTGAAAGAAGTCAGAAGGAGAATAACAAATGCAGGGTGATCTCACTCATCTGTGTATATAGAGAAACAACACAAGAGGAGAGACAATATCAAAAAAAGTCAAATTTTTGATCTTTGCAGAAAAGTCAAATTTTTGACTTTGCAGGTCAAGCAATAGACAGAATGTTCAGGTGTGATAGGAAGAACGAGGATAAACTAGGGAAATACAGGAATAGTGGCAAAGGTTCTTGAGCAATGTGTTTTTGGTGAAGATGCAGCAACTATCTATATCAAAACCACAGAACGTGGATCAGAGAGATAGTACAGGTGTAAGGTGTTTTCCGTTCACATGTCCAACTTGGAACAACCCTTGGCACTCAGTAAATATGCTACCCAGAGCACTATCAGGACTGACCCCTGAGTATAGAGTAAAGAACAAGCCTCATTAATATTAGGTACAACCCAAACATGTCCCTCCCCCCAAAATCATAAAAATTAGCAATACTCTAGCCATGTTACCTAAACCACAATTTTTATATAACATTTTCTTCATAAATAGATAATAGAAGGACAGTAAGGACTTAAATCATTATGACATGATCAGATTTTTATTTTAGATAGATTTTTCTTGTATTTAAGATAGAGCAACAAAAAGTTTTTAAATTTTTGAAAGGGGCTGGGCAAATGACTCAAATTGTAAAGCAAATGCTTTGCATATGAGAATCTGGGTTTGATTCATGGTACCCCTAAACTATTTCAATAGTAGATATAGCCCCAGAACACTGCAGCAATTACAGTCACAAAATTTTTTACAATATATAAAGATATATTAGAGAGGAATAAACTCATTTATATAGACACACACATGTTACACACGCAAAAATATGTTCCCAAAGGTCCTTTTAGAGTATATGTGTTGACTATTTGTTACCCACAGCTATTAATGCATTTTAAATCATTATTCTCCTGCTTCAGTTCACATCCAGTTAAAAGATCTTAGCAGTGGTTGGTCAATGGGGGTAGAGAACAAGTATAACATGTATAGGAGGAAATTAAGAGACTAACACTTCAGGGGTAAAGAACAATAACTTCACTGACTTAGTAGAAAAAGAACATTTGCTGAAAAAAATATAACAGATATAAAGAAAGATTATTTCCTATTGCTAAACATAAACAAGTAGAAGATTGAATGATAACATAGGTACTTGAAGAGCAAAGGATGGAAAAGATAGCTCAACAGGTTAGAGTGTGTGTCTTGTATGCTCATGGCTGTGAGTTCTCTCTGACACTTTGTAGTCCATCAAGCATCACTGGAATGACCCTAGTAGCAACTCATATTCACTGTCTCAGGAAGGTCTACATTGCTGGGATGAGGATCACTTCCACAGCATCTGTGGTAAAGTCTCCTTCATTAAAAGAAAAGAGCCCTGACCCTCAAAGTTGATTCCAAATAAAAAAACATGAGTTCTCAAAGATAAAGGTGACAAATATAGCATACAGTCTAACTTAACGATGGCATTTCTCCAAGGATATGACTCTGTGTGTGTGTAAAGTAAGGAGTTTTTATTGAAACTTATTTAGAAAAATATGAGGGGGGAGTAAGAGAGAAGAACCTTCAAGAGAGGCTTCCAGAGTTGAAATAAGCAAGGAAATAGAGACAACTAAATGAGATACATATTCAAGGGAGAAACAGGCTTAAAGAGCAAGCTATGATTGGCTATTGTAATGACTCCAAGAGTCTTTGAAAACACTTCTGAATTATCTCCTTCCATCCTCAAACATTATTTCATCATTATTTGCAAGAACAAGTAAACTTACACTGCTTCTATTTGCTTTTTAAAAGAATATTTTCCTGGCCCTTGTGTCTACTATCCTTGGGTATCAGTCTCATTGCTCCATAGTTGGAAGCCTGTCTCATGAGCTGGGGGGAGAATGTAGGTGGGATAGAGAAGGATCACTAAAATGATGGTTTGAAGAATTGTTCGGGATGGGAAATATGTGCTGAGAGTAGATAAAGAACCAAACATGATAGCCTGTCAGTATCTATATTGCAAATTATAATGCTCAAAAGTAGAGAGTATGGAGTAAAAATTGTCTGCCAAAGAAGCAGGGGGAGGGTTGGAAAGGGGGGTATACCAGGGACACTGGGTGGAGAATATGCACTGGTGGAGGGACAGGTGTTCGATCATTGTATGATTGAAACTCAAGCATGAAAGCCTTGGAACTATATCTCATAGTGAATCAAAGAAAGAAAAGAAAGAAAGAAAGAAAGAAAGAAAGAAAGAAAGAAAGAAAGAAAGAAAGAAAGAAAGAAAGAAAGAAAGAAAGAAAGAAAGAAAGAAAGAAAGAAAGAAAGAAAGAAAGAAAGAGGGAGGGACCCTCTGCTCCTAAAGACTTTGATTCCAGAGGTCTTCTAACCCATGTTGGCATCCAGAGCGGCCTCCTACAGCAATGCACTGGGACTGTGAGCTGGGCTACAACTTTGCGCTGCCCGGGGATGGATTTTTCCTCTCCACCCTGTTTTTTTGCACGGAAAATGGTGGTGGCAGCAATATCCACGTGCTGAGAGCCACCTTCTAAGACTCCTAACCCAGAGGTATACAGTTTTTACAGTTTGTGGCTCATAGGCAACCATGGGAAATGGGTGTTCCCGGCACGCCCTTGGCCCAGATAAATCCGGAGTTGCTGAGCACAAAACAGACCCTCTGCTCCTAAAGACTTTGATTCCAGAGGTCTTCTAACCTATTTTGACATCCAGAGCGGCTTCATACAGCAATGCACTGGGACTGTGAGCTGGGGTATGCAATTTCTGGCAGAATTTTCCCTGGACTTTATACAGAAATCCAGAAATCCAATTATAGACTTAACATCTCTTAATTGTCAGCAATGTGAAACGGTTCCTTTTTTAGCAGGTCTGACTTTGGAGGGAAACTCCAAACAATAACAGTGAGTTTTTTGTTGAAATATTGAAGGTAATCAAAGTAGCAGCCATTTCTCTAGACTGTGAACTAAGCCATAGCCCCACGCTGGCCGAGAAGAGGAAATATCCCTCTTTCCCGGTTGTTTCCCATTTTCGGGGAGAAACGCGGTGTGGCGTCCACCATATTATGAGGCGCGGGAAGGGGGATGAGGAAAAAAAAAGGGAAAAGGAAAAACAAAAAAGAGTTATGTACTTGGAGCAGTGGGACTATATATCTCTTCATTCTAAGCAATGGAAAACGAATTATCAAATGCTTCCTTGGTAGTAGGGCTGTCTTTCTTAGGGGGAAACTCCAACAACAGTAGTGAGTTTTGTGTTGAAATATGAAATGTAACCAAGGTAAAGAGAAAATGAAGTGAAATTCATCAGTTATGCAGTTGGGGGTCGGGGGCAGGGATGGGAGGTATACCGGGGGTTTTGGTGGTGGAATATGGGCACTGGTGAAGGGATGGGTGTTTGAATATTGTATAACTGAGACATAAGCCTGAGAACTTTGTAACTTTTCACATGGTGATTCAATAAAATAAAAATAAAAAAAGAAAAAAGAAAGAAGATATTTTCAAATAAATTTTCTTCTAATATTTCTATCTTGTCTGAAAAATATGAATATAGTTATCACATTACTAATAACTCATAATTTATGTTCTTTTCTAATTAAAAAGTGGCCATTAATATGGTCTATAAGATTTCTCCCTCCTGTGTTGTGTTATGGATTTTTAAAAAATATTCACAATTAACTAATTATAAGATAAGGGTAAAATTTCTAAGATAAAGATCAGAGAAATATGGGAGAGGCACAGTTTGCTTCATAATTTGATGAGCAGCTCCTTTGAGATATTAGTTTTTCTAATGTTTTGGTTATGATATGTGTCTTGCTCTATAAGTGTTTGAAAATGGGATTGAAATTGACAGATGTAATATGAATTGTGTTTGACAATACTTTTCCATTGAGCAATGGAGGACATTTAAGAAATCGAGCTGGATGCTCTTATGTACTCTCTCTGTATGACTAAGTGTGATAATGACAACAAACAAAGATTGTGCAGTTCTATAAGTACAAGCCAATATTATAACAGCTTAAGAGCACAGTTGCTTTTAATCCATTATATAAAAGTGAGCTGCAATCAAGTTCTCCTGACGTAGTCATCACACAGATTCAGTTATTTTTAGAAGCTGGGAATTTAAGGAAGAGTACCATCACATGAATCTTGCCTCCCACAACTTTTTCAGTGGGTAACAACCAGTAGTGGATATTATATAGCAATTGACCTTTATATAAATGAAAGAGCATTAGACTGGAAAGCATTGATTGGTAAGAATTTTGCTTTCATTAAGCAGTAGGAATCATAGTTTGCTATGTGGGTCAGAAAAGTTTGATGTGATTAGAGTTTTAATTAGAAACATGCAAGCCAGTATGACCTGTTGGTCACTCTTGTTTGATGTCAGTGAAATGGTTCTACTTGTGATTTAGAGTACAAAATTTCACCAACAGCCTACCCCCTATAGCTAGTTAAATTGGTTGACTGTAACCTAGAACATTTTGTATTGGAAAACCACGTTTATTGAGAAAAGAGACTGAGGCTAAGAACAAAGTTAATAATGTTATAGACATCGGAAAACTATATCCTTTTGTGAGAAGTGATTGCTCAGGAGTATCTGAAATGGCTTTTAATGGTTACACAATAGGTTGATCATAAAATTTACTTGGATGAAACAGAGCCAGTTTTATTCCTGCCATCTACTTCACAAACACAGCAGGATTTTTTCTCAAACAGCCTCACTGGAGTTCAAGAATCATTGAACCAAGAGACTTAAACACATTCACAAGTGTTTCATCTAACCCAGAGTACTTAGTGATGTAGAGAAAAAACATTCGACCTCTCTATACCTGTGGGTAGGAGAAAATAGGAGAAACGCCCATTGCATGGACTGGCTGACATGCAGTTTCCCAGTGTTGTGCAAATATACTGCTCACTCCACAACGATGCAGCACCCAAATCACATAGAGACTACCTGAGTGGGGAACAATTTTGGCATGTTTCCGGTAATTTCTGTAGCCTGGCACAAGTTTGCAGACCACAGTTTGAAAATAAGACCTGTAAGGATAAAAAGACCCTAAAAGAAGTCCAGATGATCCATGACCTAGTGATCACTTTGTGGGGGGAGAAACCGTTATTCCTCCATCTGTACCTTCTACATATACATACACATGCAAACACTCCCTGTTCCCAAGGTACTGCATTTCTGAACACATTGTAGATGTCTAATGCATTGTTGGAAATTGACAGATTGAGATGATTATCCAGGGAAGATCTGCCTGGATCCTACTCTCGATCAAACTAATTTGTTATACAAAGGAAAATCCATAATAAGAAATGACATGACTGTTGTTAAGGTGATATTTAACAAAAGCCTTTTTTCCACCTCAGTGAGTGAAATCATTGAATGAAGTCACTTAAATGAGATCATAGGTAAACAGTATTTATTATTAATGTTTAATGAGTATTGTTATATACCCATGCTAAACACTGTGTGCATATTTAAGTTTCAACCTGATATAGTATTTACTGTGATCTCTATTTAAAAAATGAAGAAAACCAGAATTTTTCGTGATGGAATTTGCATAAGATTGCATGGATAGTAAGTCCTGAAAGTCCAACCCCCAAAGTTTTATACATGACTTTATGTTGACAAACTCATTTGTGAACTAGAATATGCAAGAAGCATCCATGTTCTTCAGGAGACGAAACAGAGAACATAGATCAGGAGGACTTGAGACACAGTGAGAGAGATAGAGAAGCATGACATGAGGCACCTGGTAAAAGATGTTCACCTGGTTCATACTTTAAAATTTATCATTCAGACGGTGAAGAGGTCTAAGCCACTTAAATTCTCCTTGATGGATTAGTATATAGAGATTTGGCACACACATGCACACACACACACACTATTCATGTGTACATTGTCATGTTATTAACTCATCACTGTATCACTGTATCACTGCTATCCCATTGTTCATCTATTTGCTCGAGTGGGCACCAGTAACATCTCCATCGTGAGACTTGTTATTGTTTCTGGCATATCGAATACGCCATGGGGAGCTTGCCAGTCTCTGCCATGCGGGAGGGATACTCTTGGTAGCTTGCTCTGAGAGGGACAGAGGAATCATACTTGGGTCGGCTGCATGCAAAGCAAACACCCTACCTGCTGTGCTATCACTACAGTCCAGTTATTAACTCATAAAAATGAAAATGTTGCCTTTTGTTGACAATATAGATGGACCTGAAGGCATTATGCTAAGTGATATAAATCAAAGAAAATGATAAGCATTTTATTTATATGTAGAATCTTAAAAAGTCCAAATTCACAGAAATAAAGAGTAAATAGACGGTGATTTCTAGAAGTGGGGATTGAGGAAGCATTGTGATGGTAATCAAAGAGGGTAAACTCTGCTAGGAGATCTAGAAATCTTACAATGTACAGCATGGATATTTCAATTAGCAAAACTGCATCATATATTTGAAAATTATTAAGATATTAGATATTATTAGCTATAAACAAACAGTTCACCTTTTATTATGGGTGAGTATAATATAGTCAATAATGTAATTATTGAGGCAATCATTTTTCTATATACATGCATTTAATTATCAAAATGTATACTTTATTTATTTTAATTTTTGCTCTTTGGGTCACACTGGTGATGCACAGGGGTTACTCCTGGATTCTGCACTCAGAAATTGCTCCTGGCAGTGCTCAGGGGACCATATGGGATGCTGGAAATCGAATCCAGGTCTGCTGTGTGCAAGGCAAATGCCCTACCAGCTGTGCTATTGCTCCAGCCCACAAAATGTATACTTCAAATGAATTACATGTCAATACATGCCAAGAAAACTTGAAAACAAAACAGTCTAAAAATCTTTATAAACATTATACAATTATCTAAAAATTCATGGGTGAGGCTCGTCCTAGCATGTGGAGAGTAGTCTCACCCATGAATGACCCCTCAGAGGAACCCAGATATGCGGGACCCATGGCTGAGATCTCCAAGCCTGCTTGGATCAGGACTGGGCTTCCTCCACCCAGATCTACAATTTTTCAGTAGCTTGGCAGCCACACCCGCAAACTGCCTCTGGCACCATGTAATCTCATCAATGGCCAAGATCCAGAGTCTATAAAACAAAACTCCCAGAAGAGAGTGATGCAGAATCTCATGCAGCAGAGCCTGGCAAGCTACCCGTGGTATATTTGATATGCCAAAAACAGTAATAACAATGGGCCTCATTCCCCTGACCCTGAACATGACAGGGATGAATGAGACGTTACTGGCGCCTGCTTGAGCAAATCGATGAGCAATGGGATGACAGTGATACAGTGATACAGTGATCTAAAACTTATCTAAAATTTTTGTATGATTAAAATTTATAAAATTTCTTTGTAAATATTACTCAACTGCCAATTTTATTGTTTGGGGGACACACTGTGCTGTGATCAGGACTTACTCATGCTCTGAAGTCAGTGATCACTCCTTGAGGACTCAAGGGACCATATGGAATACCCGTAATTGAGCCCGAGTTGGCAGTGTGCAAGGCAAGCACCCTATCCTCTGTACTATTATTCTGGCCTCAACTGACAAATGGTTTCTAAAAATTAAGCTGCCTGAACTTTGTTTGAGACAGTTTGGCAGATTTGCATGGTTAAGGTAAATTCTTCTAAAATGAAAAGGGTATGAGTTTTAGTAACCTATTACCATTGCAACAACCCCCCCCAAAAATATCAGTAATTTGAAACAATATCCATATATTAGCTTATAGTTCTAAATCAAGTTTTTCTATATTTTTGAGGTTTTAGACACAAGATTATTTCCTTGACTTTCTAGAGTTAAAAGCAACTTCTCCATGCCCCCCTTGTATTTTCAAAGCCAGAGAAGGGAATTTTTCAATCTCTCTCTCTCCCTCTCTTCGACTACACCATTCATTGACCTTTTGTAACTCTGATCCTCTGGATTCTCATAAGAGCATTGTGATTATATTGTTCTCATCCAGATTATCAATCTAGGTGGAAATCCATGTGTCTTTAGTTTGAGATACTTTTTAGTCATATTTGACAAGTTCCTTATACCAACTAAGGTAACATGTTCACTGTTCTGAGGATTAGGATATAGCTACATCTGGGGAACCATTATTTGGTCTAC
Organism: Sorex araneus; assembly: GCF_027595985.1. Lineage (NCBI taxonomy): Eukaryota > Metazoa > Chordata > Mammalia > Eulipotyphla > Soricidae > Sorex > Sorex araneus. The sequence continues at coordinate 156,699,219 of NC_073305.1, read as the reverse complement.
CTAAGTGAGTACAAATATAAGTGGCTATCTCTGATTCTGAAAATAATCTTTATTGTTGAGATTGTGGAGACATGAGAATTGTCCCATATCACCAAACATGTGGAATATAGAGGGATTAGGGACAAAATTTGAAATCCTGCATTGGCTTTAACAAATTTGAAAGCACAAAATCCTATGATTGTGCTGCTTTGATTCAGTCTATATAGAAGGGAAGGAAGATGGTGGTCTATATTTCCTACCTGTCTCTGTATAAACTATCACACAATCCCCCAAATTTACGCACTCCTTAATTAATTTTTTTAATTTGAAGCACCAATACTGTTCATGATAGAATTCATACATACAACATTCCAACACCATTTCCTATATTTTCTCAGGGCACCTCCCATCCCAACCTCAGCCTCTGCTCTTGGCAAGCCCAATTCTATAAGCTATTTGTTATTCCCACATGATTTTCTTTATTTCCCACATATAAGGAAGATCATTCTATATCTGGCTCTCTCCTTCTGATGACCTCACTCAACACATCTTCTTAGTCTACCTATCTTGCAGAACATTTCATGCCTTTGATTTTTTTTTTGTTTGTTTGTTTCATGTATATAGCCTAGTACTATTCCATTGTATCTGTATACCACACAGTCAGGGGAGAGAATAAAGTGCTAGCTCTTAAATAATATGTTCCCAAAGCAATAGTTATACCTTCTTTTTGAATTTCACCTACCAGAACAGGGTTAATCCAGATACATAGAAGTTTGAGGGTGTGTGTCTTATAGTTCTCTAGATTCTCATTATAGAAGACAAGAAGTAAGGGTGGACGTTGAGAGGCGGTGTTGGCCAAGCCATAGCATCTGCAACAGCATAGTCTGGAAGTGCTTTATAATGTAGAAATGTTGGGTTATTGAAAAAAAAGGGACCTGCAATGCCGCTAAACCTGCCTTATTTCAATGGTGTTCTCATGGTGAATGCTCCCTGTATTAGATGTCCCGAGGAAAGTACTCTTGATAATTATTACCATATTTAGAAATTTGTAAAAACTTAAGTGAGATAGATATATCTGTGTATGTGTGTGTGTGTGTGTGTGTGTGTGTGTGTAAAGTAGGGGGCTCTGTGCCTGGCTGTTTCACTTGGGGCTTCCTAGGTGGGGGGGGTGAGAACCCTCCCCATCTCAAAGGACCCAGCCCTGGTAGCTGGCCTCTACTACCCAACAGCCACCACGCTCCAGTCCACTTTCTGGACCGCGCAACACATTACAAGACACTTCCTACCCATTTTCCATAATTACCACACCATATTTGATGGAGTTCAGACAGTAGGCAACAAATCATAGACAGTAATACACACACATATATATACATTATATATATATATGTGTGTGTGTACATATATATAATTATGTTTATATACATAAACACACATATATATACATTATATATATACATACATATCTCGGAGAGCCCAGCAATCTACCGAGAGTATCCCGCCCTCATGGGCAGAGCCTGGCAAGCTACCCGTGGTGTATTTGATATGCCCAAAACAGTAATAATAGATCTAATTTCCCTGACTCTGAAAGAGCCTCCAATTGTTGGAAAAGACGAGTAAGGAGAGGCTGCTAAAATCTCAGGGCTGGAGGAATAGAGACATTACTGGTGCCCACTCGAGTAAATCGATGAACAACGGGATGATAGTGATACAGTGATGTAAAGTAGAATGGATCCGAAGCAGTACAATAACTTGTACTAATACATCACTAGGCTGGAGTGATAGTGCAGGGGGTAGGGCATTCGCCTTGCACGCGGCCGACCCAGGTTCAATTCCTCCGCCCCTCTCAGAGAGCCTGGCAAGCTACCCGTGGCGTATTCAATATGCCAAAAACAGTAACAACAAGTCTCACAATGGAGACATTACTGGTGCCAGCTTGAGCAAATTGATGAGCAACGGGAAGACAGTGACAGTGACAATACATCACGAATATGATTTCCTTCATACAATTATCTTGACACTGCCATAAAATTGATACAACAAAAATATTTCAGAAAGTATACATATTATCCATTTACTTCACAGATGATAAAATCCAAAGCAAGTGTGATATGAGTTATAGAGGGTTGTACAGTTAATAAGTGAAACTAAGGGACTACTATCCAGAAGTCCTATCATGAACTCCGTGGATGATCAACGCTGCAGAACAACCAATAAAATGGTGAATTCCAAATGTTACCCAAGACTTTGATCAAGAAACTAAGGAAACAACATTTCACACAATCTCAGTGTTTCTTTTCTTTTATATTCCAGAACTAATTTCATACAGCTACTGCCTTTTTAGTAACTCATATTCTATTTATAATTTATAAATGCAAGCTAAATATTAAGAGGGAAAAATTCTTAGCAGGATAAGAGGAAACTCCTGGGTTTGTGTGACTGCTTTAGTGACAGCTAAAATATACTCCAAAGTCTGCATATCTACTTGTTAAAAATATAAATAGGGACATTTTGCAACTAATGTTTATTTTTAAATGCTGAAGATGCTAATATCTTCAGTGAACCACAAAATTAATACATACAATTTTGCTAAGTAAGGTTTCCATGGTAACTTTAGATTCAGGATAAACTTTGAGGTTTCCATATGCTTATACATTTTTCATTTTAATAAAAACTTTATTATTTGAATTTTAAAAAGCAGTTAAATTCAGTGCCTGTATGATCTACTATCAAGCCTCATCTCAAGTATTAAACAAATAATCATAACAGTTTTGCACTTTCTAAAATAATGCTCCAAGGAGTGTCAGATACTAATTAATGCTTTGACACATTCTTTATTTCAAATAAACTGATTTTTAAAAAGTTAGTAAATGGTTACAATCATTACTGAAATGAATGACTTTGAAGCTACTCAAGGCAATACGCTGGAACCTAATATTTGACATTTTAAGTATGTGATAATGATCTTGATTCAATATCTCTGTGGTCCTCATTTAAAATGAGATTGGTGGACTAGATTACCTCTCTGGTGCTCACAAACTGTGCTTCAAAGGAAATATCTGATTTGTATTCTTTTGGGTTTTAGGTGTAGTTTCTCACTTTATCAATCAATAAAACAAAACCACTAAGAAATAGGAAACAAAACCACAGAATTATGAGAACAAATGTATGACAGAAATAGACCTTTCAAAATTGTGGCAAGTGGTGAAATGTTGATGGGTCTGATGACCTGATAAGAGAATTGGAGGATCCAGGTGCCCAACCAATCAAAGACAGAGGTCAAAGACATTGTCACAAACTAGGATGCCAGGGGCAGCTGGTAGAACTTTTCTCAGAAGTCTAAGGGAGCTGATAGTGTCTATATAGAGACCTGGGTTCGTTATTGGCCAATAAGATCACAAACCATTAAGAGAGAAAATGCAGAAAGAGAAGCAGAAGAGAGTAAATTGAGACTTGAACCTGCTGGAACCTCTGATAACCTTCAGGTGAAAAGGTCACTGCTGTATGCTGCTTCCAAAATCTTGTTTGAGGTTCTCTAGCCATTTTAAACCCCCAAACACTCAAGGATTGCTATGCTATGAAGTGTAGTTTTAGGTTAATTAAGTTGATCATGTATTAATTAAAGTAGTAGGATATTTGCTCCAGTTCCATGCATTATTTCTTCGATTTTTCTACAATTTTCAACTGTAGAAGTACTCAACTTGCTGAATGCAGAAGCGTGATTTGATTCCTGACATAGCATGGTCTCCCAAATACTGCTGGGGGTCACATCAGAGCACAGAACTTGTAGTAGTCTGTAAAATCAGCTTGGTATACACTCTCACCATCACCACCACACACACATGCACGCCCCCAAAACCAAAAAACGTGCTGTCAGTCTGCAGAGCAGTGCTGGTGTGCAGATGTAAAAGTGTTGAAAACCTCTGTTCTACAATAACCTCTTGTAAATAGACTCAAATGAAACCTTCAGTGCAGAAAATTATGTAATACTTTTTAAGAGCTATGACTATGAAAACATCGGACCATGTGGACAATCATAAAGTGAAGATTTGGGATAGAATTAACCTGAGTGCTTGCTCACACCAGCCCCTCCCTCCTCACAGATACCCAAGCTGTGGGAGAGAAGAGTAGGAGGTTTCTGCAGAAATGGGACACAGAGCCAGAAGGGAGAGGGAGATAGTAGGAGGAAATGGCAGGTGGAGACACAGGATCCAGACAACAGAAAGAGAAGTTTGAGGGAAAGGAAGAGGGGGTCTTAGAGGAATAGGGATACAAAAGGAGCGGGAAGATCAGTGAAATTTGAAGAAACAACAAGAAATCTACATCTGGTTGATCAAATAAATGATCCTGGGAAATTTTGGGTTTCATGATAATTAAATAATTTATAGCTTACAAGCCATACATATATTTAATAGCTTATTCATTACAATGTATAAGATATTCATTGTCCAGTTTAAGAAAATGTATATTTGTTTTTTGAGGAAGTTTCTGTTCATTTCTTTCTGTTCATTGGGTTGGGTGTTTTTTTTATTGTAAAGTTCTACCAGCGCCATATATCTGTATGTATGTATATATGTATGCAATACATATATGTATATATAATATCAACCCCTAATCTGATGGCTATTATGTAAGTAATTTTTCTCATTCTATTGACTGTCTCTGCAACTAATTTTTTTTCTTTTTGGGTCACACCCAGCAATGCACACTTCCTGGCTCTGTACTCAGGAATTACCCTTGGCAGTGCTCAGGGGACCATATGGGATGCTGGGAAATGAACCCGGGTCAGCCGCGTGCAAGACAAATGCCCTACCCACTGTGCTATCGCTCCAGCCTCTGTCTCTGTATCTTGGTCACTATTTCTTTTGAGGTGTAGAAGCTTCTTAGTTTAATGTAGTTCTATTTGTTTATCTTTGCTTCCACTTACTTGGTCAGTAGTGTTTTATCTAAAAAGATGACTTTAGCTTCAATACCATGGAGGGTTCTGCCTATGGTTTATTCCACATACCTTATGGATTCAGATCTGATAGTGAGAACTTTATTCCTTTTTGATATGACTTTTGTGCCTCATCTTAGAGAGAGGTCTGGGTTCTTTTCCTTTTTTGCATGTAGCTGTTCAGTTTCCCCAGCACTACTTGTTGAAGAAGCTTTCCTTGCCCCACTTCACATTTCTTGCTCCTTTATCAAAAGTAAGTAGTCATATATTTGAAGGTCTGTGTCAGGATATTCAAGTCTGTTCCATTGGTCTGTGGGTCTGTCTTTGTTCCATTACCATGCTATTTTTATTACTACTGTTTTGTAGTACAGTTTGAAATTAGGGAATGTGATGCCTTCCATCTTCTTTTTCCCGAGGATTGCTTTAGCTATTCGTGGGGGTTTATTGTTCTATATGAATTTTGGGAGTGTTTTATTTATTTCTTTGAAAAATGTCATGGATATCCTTATGAAAATATGCCTAATGTTGCAAATCATCAGGGAGATGCAAACCAAAACAATAATGAGATATCATCTCACACCAGAGACTGGCACACATCAAAAAGGACAAGAATAAGCAAGGCTAGGGCAGATGTGGGGAGACAGAGACTCTCACTCATTGTTAGTGAGAATGCCAACTGGTTCAGACTTTTTTGGAAAACAATATGAACATTTATCAAAAAACTAGAAATTGAGCTTCCATATCACCCAGCAGTACCACTTCTGGGAATATACACAGGGGGTCACAAAAACACACAGCAGAAATGACGTCTGCATTTATATGTTCATTGCAGCACTGTTCACAACAGCCAGAATCTGGAAACAACCCGAGTGCCCGAGAACAGACAGTGGTTTAAAGAAACGATGGTACATCTACACTATGGAATACCGTGCAACTGTTAGAAAACAAATGAAGTCATGAAATCTCGCCACCCGGTTTCGGTGGTCTCAGGCTGCTTGCCAGGCCAGGCCAGCCCATGCCATGTGTGGATGAAGGAGAAAATGAGGGCCATGCCGGTTGAGGATCAGTTGCCATTTATTCCATTCTCCCCACACGCCTGTTCCAGTCTCACTAAGCCCCCCATTCTAGTCTCACACTGCCCCTCATTCCCGTCTCCTCCTGTCTCTCCCGCTCATCTCTCCGTGCTCCCTCTCGCAGCCACGTCTCTCCACGTACCTGCTCCTGCATTCTTCCCCTACATTCTTCTCCCTCTGTCCCCCTGCTAGTCTCTCTGTGCTCCATCTTGCTGCCCTGCTCTCTCTCTCATCTCTCTCCAATTCTCCCATCTCTCTCCAACTCCCCAACACTGGGAGCAGACACCACACCCAGCAAAATCAACATAAGCAAGCCCTCCCTTTGCTCAATACCACTTAAGGTGTTTTTCTCCTTTCCTCAGTCCAATAAATTATTTAACATCTTAATTAACATCTTAATTCTATTTCTTAATATTAGTTAATTTGTATAGACACAGTAAGAGATACATTGAACTTGTAGAATGGCTCTCCTGAGAACATCATGCCACAGACTCAGATTACAGTGCTCAGGCAAGATTAATCTTTCCTAACCCTAGCAGGGTCTGAATCTAGTTATTGCTTTTTGGATCATGGCAGCATTTGTCCATGACCATGATCTTAACTTATAGTTAAGCATTATGGCACTTTGGCCAGGCCCATTTCAATGCCAGGGTAGCACATACCTCACAGCTTTCCCTGGGTCCATCCAGTCCCTCGTTGGGACCCTGCTTTTGAGGTGCTAGGAAGTAAGGGCAACTGAGGCTTAAGTTGAAAGAACATATGTCCAGGAGGAAAATATCATTCAGAGTCAATTAACTCCCAAGTTACAAAAGCACAGCATTAACTATCTTTTTGTGTCCATACAAAAAGGACATTGCTCTGAATTAACTATCCAAAGGATGTAAAAAGAAGAGAAAAACAATATTTAAAAGTCAACAGAGCACAAAGAAAGAGGTTACAAGTAACACAAGCACAGAGAAATGGGAGCACTGTGATGGGAGTAACAATAAACCTAAGCTCCCTGCAGCAAGGGAGAAAGGACAAATCAATGTTATCCCACAAGGAAATTCACTTATAAAGAGGATAGATGGATATTATCATGCTGAGTGAAATGAGTCAGAATGAGAGTGACATAGAATGACTGCACTAATTCGTGGGATATAAAAAAAAATAGTATGAGATTAACACCCAAGGACAGTAGAAATAAGGACCAAAAGAATTGCTCCAGGTTGGAAGCTTGCCTCAAGTACTGGAGGAGAGGACAGTTGGGATAGAGAAGGGACCACTATGACAATGATGGTTGGAAATGATCACTCTGGATGTTCTATGTGTGCTGATAGTTGGTAAAGGACCAAACATGATTGCCTCTCAGTATCTGTACTGAAAACCATAATTCAGAGAGAGAGAGAGAGAGAAGTGTTTGCCATAGAGATAGGCTAGTGGGGGAGCAGGGGACAGAGATTTGGCAGGAGGGATACTGGGAACACTGGTCAGGGGAAATGTACAATACTGGAGGGATGAGTGTTGGACCATTGTATGATTGAAACCCAATAACCCAATCATGAAACGTATGCAATTATGTATCTCATGGTGATTAAATAAAAAATGAAAAGTAAAAGAATATTAACTACTCTGGAAGCTCTGGGTATCCTCAGACCATTTCTTTTGTTCTGGAAAGGTAACCACTGTCCTCAATGCAGGGCTCTGAAACTGTGAGTTGTTTCTCAAAAGAGAGAGAAAGGTAAAGAGAGAGAAAGAAGAGCAAGTTCATTGAGTATCTTTACTTGTTCAAGAAAGAGTCCCAGCCTACCCAGACCACACCCAGGTTCCTAGGTGCACACAATAATCACTGTCACTGTCATCCCGTTGCTCATTGATTTGTTCAAGCTGGCACCGGTAACGTCTCTCATTGAGAGACTTAGTGTTACAGTTTTTGGCATATCCAGTACACACGGGTAGCTTGCCAGGCTCTGCCGTGCGGGCTCCATACTCTTGGTAGCTTGCTGGGCTCTCTGAGAGGGGTGGAGGAATTGAACACGGGTCGGTCACATGAAAGGCGAACACCCAACTGCTGTGCTATTGCTCCATCCCTGCACACAATAATATGTACTGGAATATAATTTTTGTATTTTTTTCCAAGGCAAGCAAGCTCATTTCCAATGGCTATTACATCAAAACATAGAATAACTTCCTTTGTGAATGTGGACTTAGAGCCATTAACTGAGGTAGTGCTGCTACACAATCAATAATAAATAGAAGAATAAAACATGATAGATTAGAAAACCTTACCTTTATTTTTATTAACTTGTGTGTGTGTGTGTGTGGATTTGGGGCCACAACTGGTGGTACTCAGAACTTACTCCTGGCTCTGCATTCATGGGTCACTCCAGGAGGGAATCAGGAGACCTTATTAGGTTATGAGAACTGAACCCAGGTGAGACATGTGCAAGGCGATTGCCAAATTCACTGTACTCCCACTCTGGTCCATAAAACCTTCTTTAAAAAAGGGATATTGCTTTTTGTTAACTTGTGTAACTTCTATATTCTTCTTAATGAACCATTTTCTAAATGAACCTTACTTTAACTGAAAGTTTTATTGATCCCAAGTAGTCAATAAATTTTAAAAAATCATAAGAAAGTCTTTTAAGCAGGTGTGGAGGAAAAACACCTTGGAGAGAAACAAGGTATAGGCAGCAGAGGCTATACATTCTTGAGGAAGTGACCCTCAGTTCCAATTTTAAATCTTTACCTGTGTCTTACACTTTGCCTGGAATAAAATTACGTGTTGAATTGTTGACTTGAAATAAATCACACATAATTGGTCAGCAAAGTCATGGCAGTTTTCTGCTTCCACTATGCTTTCTCTAATCTACTTTGCTTCCACCTTTGCTGTTTCAGGACTGCAAGCAGAACTGAAATCTGCAGAGAAATCTCCCAAGCATTGATGTATCTGCCAAATGCAGTGGTGACTCAGAAGTGGCCACATGGCAGCCGATTGTCCTTTAAGCCTACAAGTGTAACTGCCTTCACGGAGAGATGATTTTGCATTTTTTTTCATCCTATATCTTCATGCTCAGGGTTTAAAAATATGTTCTGTAGTAATAGCATAAGGCTAAGTTAACCGGATTGGGGGAAGTGGTTAGTAGGTAAATTGACCTAGGGGTAAACTACAAACTAAAATGGCATGATTTGGGTTTAACCCAACTAGGACAGTATGAACCTAGGGCTGGTTTTCTTAACCTCAGCAGTGTTGGCACCTTATAATTTTGAATCAGGTAGTTCTTTGTGGATATAATTTTGTGGAGGTGGCCCTATGCAGTAGAGCATGTCAAGCAGTATCTCAGTAGTCTGCCCACTAGGTGACTTAGAAGACATACTCCAAGTTTGGTGAATTTCCTATAAGTGCAGGATTTTGTTCATTGCTTTCCATCTATCCCAAAGGATGGATGTGTTGATATTGTTATCTAATCCACACTTTGCTCATCCTCTAGTGTAACATTTTTCTAAGATAAAGTATCGCTCTGTGCATGGCACTGGCATCCTCTGCATTCTTAATCAGTGCCCCTTCTTTAGTTGACACAGGACCTGCTAGTTCTACCAGGGTCATTCATGAGAATTTTTTTTTCTTACTTTACCTATTTTATTATTGAAGTAAGACATAAACTTTCCCTTTGTTGTCCCTTCCACTTCCTAGTCCTCTCTGCAGCAGTACTGGGGCTATAGAGCTGCACCCAACAATGCTTAGGAAGGCATGCAGTACCCAGATACAAACTTGGCACCTCCCGGTGAAGATATTTGCACCAGCCTTTTGAACTATCTCTCCAGACCCTTCCCTTTGTTGTTAATATCATGTTGTACACATCCCTTGATAAATAGAAAATGACCTTCCCTGTCCCTTCTAATCTTTTTCAACCTGAAATCTATGTTGTCAGGTTGTCAGGGATACTAGTATGCCACCCCAGGTTTTTTGAGGGAGCTGTTTGCCTGCAGGATTGTTTTCCATCCTTTGACTTTGAGTCTGTGTTTGCTCTGACTGTTCAGGTGTGTTTCTTGTAGGCAGCAGAATGTTGGGTTTTGTTTCCGGATCAATTTTGCCACTCTGTGTCTATAATAGGTGCATTTAGGCCATTGATATTGAGAGAGATTATTGTCATGGGGTTTTGTGTCATCTTTCTATGGGGTTTGTTGTTCTTGTGGGATTCTTCCTTGTCTTACAATAGCCCCTTTAGTCCTTCTTTTAAGTTTGGTTTTGAGTCTATAAAGTTCCTGAGCTGTTGTTTATCTGAAAAATAGTGTATGGTTCCTTAGAGTTTGAGTGAGAGTTTAGCCAGATAAAGTATTCTTGGTGAGACATTAATTTCATTGAGTTTTTTTCACTATGTACCACCATTTTCTTCAGGCTTGGAGGGTTTCCTCTGGTAGGTCTGCTGTAAATCTGAGGGGTGCTCCTTTGTATGTGATTTCCTTCTTTGACCATGTTGCTTGCAATATTGTGTTTCTATCCACAACAACTATCATTCTAACTATGATATGCCTTGGAGTCTTTTTATTTGGGTTTCGTTTTGCTGGTACTGTTCAGGCTCCTTGGATCGATTTGGATGCCTGCCTTCTCCAGCTCTGGGAATTTCTTAGCAATGATGTCTTTAACTGTGTTTTTGTTGTTGATATCATGATCAGGAGTCACTCAAATTGCCATGCTCAGACACACAGCAGAAAGCACACTTTTGCAGTGTCGGGGACCGGAGACGGTAGAGCAGCAGAAAGTAAACTTTATCCGTAAGACTCACAGAGGGGATCAAACTCAGGTCTCACCTAGCAAAGCAAAGTGCATTTTGCTTTAGAGCCAAAGCAGTTAAAGCTGCTTTGGTTAAAGCTGGAGAGGATGGGGGGAGGGGGAGGGCAGAGCCAGAGACAGGAAGCACGTGGTACTCTGATTGGACCATCACATCTCATGTCCAATCAAGTATATTAATGTTCAAATTTATGTGCACCAGTCCATTCTGTCCCCCAGGATTCTGTCGTCTTTGATATATTTAACTTTTTCTTTGCTTGCTGTTCTTACCTGGTCTGAAAAACATAAGCCCTCCAGAGACCAGGCCTCTCAACTCATAAACAGTGTGACTGTCTGCTCACCAGCACCTGGGTATCCTGCTGGAAATTCCCCGCAAATTCAGGTTCCCTAAGTCACAGAGAGGAACTTTTAAAAGAAGAAAACATTTAGCTGTAATTCATCCTGAAGGCATGTGTCTACAGTGACATGGGTCCCTGGGGGGATCAGCACGTGGCCTGGCTCCCCCAGACAGAGACCACCAAGGAAGAAGGGGACATTTCTGCTCAAAAGCATCCTGGAAGCCTTCTGAAACTCCCAAGTATTGGAGCGATACCACAGCGGTTGGGCGTTCGCCTTTCACGCGGTTGACCGGAGTTCAATTCCTCTACCCCCTCGGAGAGCCCGGCAAGCTACCAAGAGTATGGAGCTCATACGGCAGAGCCTGGCAAGCTACCCGTGCATATTTGATATGCCAAAAATAGTAAAAATAAGTCTCTCAATAAGAGATGTTACTTGTGCCCGCTCGAACAAATTGATGAACAACTTATTTCAGGCCTTATTGTTATAAAACAAGCTCCTGGAATGAGACCTTTTATTGCCCAGTTCTCCCTCTCAGAGAACCTAGCAAGGTATCAAGAGCATCCTGCCCGCACAGCAGAGGCTAGCAAGCTCTCTGTGACATATTTGATATGCCAAATACAGTAACAATGATGGGTCTCATTCCCCTGACCCTGAAAGAGCCTCCAATGCGGCAGCACTGGGAAGAAAGAGTAAAGAGAGGCTGCTAAAATCTCAGGGCTAGGATAAATGAAGACGTTACTGGCACCTGCTTGAGAAAAATCGATTAACAAAGGGATGACAGTGATACCGTGATACTTCTTTCAGGCCAGAGCACTTATATTACTCCGTGGGGGAATAACTGGGGTGTCAGTGAGCTCCTTAACCCCTGCTTTTCCTTTGCAGAGGGCAAAATCAGTGATGGAAAAGAGTGATGACCCTTCTCCACTGCACTTAGAGAGCACTCCCTGTCCACATATTAAGTGTCACTCTTACAAAATGCCCCCATTTGTGACTAAACAATACACATTACCACATCCTAACACCTTAGAATTAGATAGAAACAAAGAAAGCCCAGGACTTGATTTAAAGATCATTTGGTTTGAAAGAGTCACATCAATCTCATCTATTTGAAAGGTTCCATGGAACGTCCAATCTCTGAGTAGGCAACTCAAGGATAAGTTCTTCTCTTTAAGAGAACTGAACTAATTGTTTGTACTTCTATTCAAAGTATGCCATTTATCTCCATGACTATGGACTTCGAAATAAGTTTGAGTGTCAAGGCACTTTGTCTTCAATATGATCATAAAACTCACCTGGGAGAACAGCCAGTCCCCCTTTGATTTCTGATGCAGACATGTTTTTGTCCCTTGCCCTTTTCATTTTTATATTGGAAACATTGAGACAGATGAGTAGAACAGCTTCATAAAATGTTGAGGTCCAGATTTTGGAGGTAATAATAGGAACTCAAGAGGAGATTTACACTCTTTGATCTTGTTTTCACAAAGTATATATAGTCACAAGTTTGGATATGTATATCCTAAGGTGGTCCTTTGTGTTTTAGTTTATTTTATTCTATTCTGTTTTGTTTTGTTCTGTGGAGTCATAGACAGCATGCTAGGGGGATATTCTTGGCTATAAAGCCAAGACTGAGGACTGACCCCTGGCAGTGCTCAGTGGACCATATGTGATGCCAGGGATTTGAAACAGGGTCAGAAAGATGTAATAAAAACATCTTAAGACATCCTGTACTATCTCTGTAGCCTGCTTTATTTTGAACTGTGCTCTTTGGCTGGAAATAAAGTTTCTTCCCTTTGGACTTAGAATGTTTGCTCTGAACAAACACTGGAGTAAAGTCCCTTTATGGATATCATACCTTTTAAAACTTTGTTTTCTTTGGAGGCACCAGATCTGGACACTCCAAACTTAGCAGGGAAATTCTCACTAAAGGGATAGGAGAGGATTCCTACGAAGCAGAACTAAGATACTCTACTGAGTGGACAGTCCTGCATTGTAGACTCCATTTTCACATTGCCTTTTTATCCCCATGCCATGATGTCTAAGAGGGAAATGTACCATTCTTTGGAATCACCATAGGGAAACTGAGTATCGATTCAGTTCTGTGCACTGACAGGATGACAGATGCATGTAAGATAAGATTATTTTTATGTAAGATAATATATTCATTTTAAATAAATATAATTTAGGAAAATTATTACTTTGAAGTTTATTAGCCCTTGAATTAATTAGATTGTTTTTAAAGGACACAGGAGAAAAGAGAAAGAAACTTGAACAAATGTGATGGGGATACAAACATGGATAATTATAGAGAATAAGAAGTTAAAAATTTTTCCTGTCCATGTTTCAAGTGTGAACTGTTCTCTTCCATTGCTCCAGAGATAGGAAAAATTTAACACTTTTTTCCCATTTTAATCTGCTATTCAATTTTACTAATTTTAATAATATTTAGGAAACTTAATTCAGTGTCAGTTGAATTTGATTGATACCCCAGTTTCAAGAAATATAAAAAGCTATCATCAATACTTGGCTTATTATCCTAAAGGGAAATATCCCTAGAAATCTCCAGGGTACTTCCATATAAATATGATAGTGATGTATTATGGATATTTAAATTTACTGTGAAAAATTTGATGTAAATACCAGAAGGTTCTTTAATCAGAAAAATCTTCTAGATATTAAAGTCTGGCAACCAGGAATCAAGGGACAGAGTTGGCATAGAACACTTGAGTAATTCAATTGTCACAGTACAGATTAGTAATAACACTTGGAAATGGTGGACTAGTTTTCTAACATTAGCAGTGAGAAATTTATGACTGAGACTTAACATTTTGGGATTACTAGGTCTTCCTAATCACTGGAGACCAGCTAGTGCTTAGATATAAAAATAAATATTACAGTTGCCATAGTAACTAAAAATCACCTTGGAGATTATTAATACTAGGGCTAGTGATAGAGATTGCATTCACATTGTTTTTGGCCAAATTAATAAGGATCAAAGAGCAGCAATACTTTGAAAAAAAAATCCTTGTCCTCCAACATTTAAGTTATTAGTAAGTGTTGTACACTGTGAGCAAAGCAATCTCCTAGGAGATAGTTACTGTTTCATTTGCTGATCATCTTCACTAGGTTAGTCTCAGAAAGCATGAGTAACTTTTCAAAATGCAAAAGGCATTTTGGTATTTTCCTAATAAAGATAAATTATATCTTTCCTATTATTTTATCCCTTTTTGAAAATCTACAGCTTTTTGATAACCTAGGGATTCCGGATTACTGTAATCTTTGAGGCTTTAGATGTTTTGTAGCTTTTTCTTTCCTTGACTTTTGCCAGACTACTAAGTACATGATGATGTTATCAAGAAAATCCATTATGAGAGGGAAATAAATTATTGTTATTTAAAGAAAAGAGTTCTACATGGAATGTCAAGATAACAAGAAGATGGTCTTTCTTGTCGGCATGTTTGGTTAGTGATTAAGCTATTCTGATTTAAAAGGAAAAAAAATCTTTACCAAAAGGGACTTTTATAATCACATATTTTTCCTTTCAGGCACTTCAGTGTCTAATGTAGACATAATAATGAAAAAACATTTGTGTTTTTTAGGTAATAAATGTTGTATCATAAAAATATTTTTAAAATAATAATGCAAAGATGAATGGTCATATGTCTATAACTTACTTAAAAAGAGAGAGACTTAAAAGCAAGCTCTCAGAAGAGTGTGATGCAGAGAGTCTCTTGCCCGCACACCTGGCTGTCTTCTCCACCCGAGCAGAGCTCCCAGCAGCTGAAGACCACCGGAACCTAGCTAAGCCATGCTCGAGGCCCCTCTCCACACATTCGGACAGGCCTCATGCATGAAGGTACCAGCAGAGGAACCCAGGTGTGTGTAATCCCATCAACGGCCAACATCCAGAGAGAGACTTAAAAGCAAGCTCCCAGAAGCGATATCTTTAGCCTACTTCTCCCTTTGGGAGAAACTGGCAAGCTTCTGAGAGTTCCCTGCCCACATGGGACAGCCTTGCAAGCTTCCCATGGTGTATTCATATGCTAAATCCAGTAACAAGCTGGATCTCATTCCCCTGACCCTGAAAGAGCCATTATCCCAGTGCGACATCTTTGGGAGGGCCAAGCCGAGATAGACTTCTAAGATCTCAGGGAAAGGACAAAATGAGATGTTTCTGAGCCTACCTGAGAAATCAGTGCTTAACGAGATTTCGTGATCGTGATCTTTTGAATGGTGATATTACTATGTGTAAATATCAATATTAATATGAATTATTATGATAAATAACATGATTTCTGAGATTATCCTCCAAATTTCAGGGGTTAATTAAAGATCATTAATCAGTTCCAATAAAATTCAATTTTAAAAGCCCACTTAAAATCTTAATGCCACTAAAAGAGGCCACAGATCTGATGTGACTCTTAGGGGATTCAATGAGAAGCAAACACTGTCAGTTATGGAATGTTCTGGCCAAAATAACATCACTGACAAGACAATTCATATGCAGGACATGCCACTGATGCCTCCAAACCCCAAAATGACCATCTGGTGAAAAAGAATTAGCCTCAGCTGTATTACCGTATTTAAAATTTTAGAATTTCTGGAGCACGTGACCGAAACATGACATGACATCTCATACTCTATACCACTGATGTACCAAGACAAGGGCTTAATAGCTCCAGGGTAAAATACAACAATCTTCACACACTTTCCTCTAAAGAAACTTCTTTGTATCATTTTTAGCAGATTATTCATAACAAGAAATGCAAAATAAATTATTTAGGTCGTGATTTGGGGGCAAGCTTTGGGGTCAGGGTGGAAACATTCAAAATAAGGTGGTGGGAAGGTGTAATGGTGGTGAGATTGGTTTGGAATATTATTGTGAACAACGTTGTAAAAATAAAATTAAATTAAAAATGAAACTTTACAAAAAGAAAAGTGTATGTGTGAAATGACTTTTCAATTGTGAAATTGTGTCATGCAAGACAAGAAGATTGGCTAAAGTGATTTGAAGTTAAACCTATACTTCCATGAACAGGCTGTGAAGTTTCAGCACCTTTTTATTTCATTCTTCATCTTTCACCCTTCTGGACGATGCATGGATTTCATTTCTAAATTGACACTTATCCAGAGGGTGTCACTTTTTAATAACTGAGTTCTGATTCTAGATCAGAGATTCTCATTTCAAGAATCTCTGGTTCTCTCATTATTTCTCAGAGATCTGTGAGGTAAAAATTATTTCCTTAATAATAATATGTTCTTCTCACTCTTGTTCTCTCCTAAAGATGCAGAGGAATTTCCCTGAGGCTAGATGATATATGGAAACTTTATTTCTCTGACAAGGTGTGGGACATGTGTTTATATTTTCTGAAGTCCCCAATTGTATTTTCTTTTTTTCCCCCTCCCCCCCTCTCCCAGTTGTATTTTCAATCATGTCAAATACCTACAGACCTAAACTACATGAACAAAATCTCTTTGGAACCTTTGGCAAATGATTTCTGAACCTCAAAAGTTTGAGAACCATTAATTCATTAGCAGGTTTGTTCTGAGCAAAACTATCTTGTAAAGTGCTGACTGGGTTCAAGACATGTCATCCCTATGTATGTCACCTTAGCCTACTGAACATCTTATACAAAGAAATTTAAGAAAGCAGATCATTCTGATATAGCATTGACCCTGTTTGTTCTTCTTCCTTGGGAACAGGAGAAAAATTTTCTATGTGAAAAATAACCTTCCTCCCAGAATAGGAAGAAACTGGACATGCACGCAAAGGAACCAGGACGGAAGCTGCTTTACTACCTCTGGCCTCAAGTCTCTTGTCTCAGTTTTCCACAATTGTATCATGTCTGCTAAGAGATATAAGAACTTTCTGCTCTGGTTACTCCCTTGCATCTTAATTCTCTAGGGATGGCCTCCTTAAGTGTGTAAATTAGTATTATTACTAATAAAATAAAATTTTGGTTTTTTTTATTAATTGGTTCAGTCTAATTTTCACACTCAAACTGGGTCGGAGAAAACATTTTTCTTCCCTTACAATATAGATAGACACGAATTTTTGTAGAACCAGAACTTTTCCAAACTTACAGAAAAAGAACTTTTTCATAGTGTTTAGTAGTGTCTATACTGTCACAGAACTTGGTAGGAGTCTTAACTGCACTATAACCTAAGGGGAAGATTAAGACTTGGTGAGTCTGGTTAGCAGCTAAGAAGAACAAAAGGACTGTTTGGTTTCTATCAGTTTAAGTAAATAATTAGAACCATACAGCATATGCTCAGGGGATTTGGAAATGGAGATTTAGAAAATTAGAGAAGGATTAAGGCTTAAGGATGCAAAACTATAATGATATAAAACATCAAGAAGACATAGAGTATAAGGGAAGAGAGGAATGAGAAGAAAAGAATATTAGAGATTATAGGTCCAAGAAAAAAGCAGGTAATTTAGGACTTAGTTTTCTCCATTCCCAGAGCTAATTCAAACAAAGTTCTCTGTCAAATCCTGCTCTATTTTTTCTTTCTTGACGTTTGCAGGAGAATCACTTCTCTCAGTTCCCTCAAGCTGCTTGCAAAAACCGGGGTGACAAACTGGAAATCAAAGGAGGATAACAAAGCCTGACTATAGAGACATATGTTAAAATTTTCTTCGGAGGTCTCCTTGGTCAGGTACAGCAAGTTATGGACATTTTTCAAGTGGAGCTAGAGTACATATTACCACACTTCTTAAGGTTTTAGAAGAATTTGTTTAGCCTTAGGATTTTTTTCCTCTTAAGAAAAGAAACATCATTTTAGTTTTCAGAATATTTCTCACTGAGATAATGTGAGAAATTTAAAATATACTCAAATCCATTCAATGATAGGTGACAGGACCTAATAATTTTTAGATTCTGGATTATCTCACAAACCTTCCTTTCCAAACTGTTTGCCTTTGTTCTTCCTGGTCTCATCCAGCCTCTTCATTCTAAGTCCGTTTTTCCACCTCCTCATCCTTTGTACTGTCCGTAGCAGGGGGTTCTGTGTGTCTGCAGGACCAGAGCAGATCAGCAAAGCAGGAAGGTGACCCAGGCCAGGGTGGATGGTCAGTATCCTTTGAGATATGTGAAATAAAGGTCACAGTATAGAGGTCATGCCATCCAGTTAAAAGAGTATTTGGCTATCTGAGCTTTGTAAACTCCATAAGTGACTGGCAGCATTTTATTTGCTTTTTTTCCCCCCAAGTACACAATGCCTGGTACACAACTGACTCTCAAAAAGTGATGAGAGTTCATTGTGGCTGCATGAGAGGGTGGATTATGGAGGACATTGTACTTTGCAAGTGACACAGTGTCATTTTCTTAGATTGTGTTTGTGTACGGTTTTTGTAGTCACTGTGCCTTATCTTCATAACCAGTAATATAATCCAAATAGATGTATGAATGATAGATGAGAATCCTAAAAGCAAGGGTAAAACAATAACTTAAAGAGTAAGATAAAAAAAAAACCTAGATGCAATTGAGAGACTAAATATACAGAGAATAGTTAGTGACAGAAAGAAAAAAAAAACAGAAATGTGAAAAGTTCTGGCATGAATCAGCATCCACTGTTCAAATGAGGTAGGACACAGATATGAGCTCAAGCCATATCTTGGGGAATTGGGCAAGGGGGTGGTGACAGTATCATGAAAGAGCAAACTACAAATACTATTTCAAACTCCAAAATGAAGTGAACCAAAAATGCCACAGGCATGACACTCTATGGAGAAAAGTCTTCCCAGGTTAAAAGGCACATACTGTAGAAAACCTTCAGGGAGGTAAACAAAACAAAACAAAACAAAAACTTGCACTTGCTGAACAATAAAAAATGCGAGTGGCTAGAGTTCATTAGCAAGAGAAAGTAGTAGATGAAGTCAGAGGGGTAATAGGGAGTCCTTCCAAGGGAAGTCATTGAAGACTTGGGAAACTAATGCCATATTATATTTGGGTATTTCCTAATTCCTGGTGAGATATAATCACAGACTGAGCCAGTGGAAATGGAAAGAATGTTAGAACTGTGGTTATATTTGAACACAGAGCCAAGTGCACTTACTGAAATATTAGATGCGGCATGTGCAATGAGGACTAGAGTCAGTATTAACATTACATTTAGGGTGTGAAACAAGTGGAATGATGAAAATGTCATCAACTGCAAAGGTAAAGCTTACAGGTAGGACAGGCTTAAAGGGAAAGACTAAATACCATGTTAAGGCATCCAAGTTAAACAGATATGAGTCTGAAATAAAGATAAGCGCTTAGGAGTCATAGGTAGTACTTGATTTTAAAATAATGAGGTTACCTAGTGTGTGGAGAAAGAGATGAACCAAGGACTGAGGCCTATTAGCACCCTAATTGCAAGCAGCAAAAAATAAAAGAAAAACCCTCAAGGATACCACGAAGAGGTAAATGATATAAGGAAGAAAATTAAGAAGGATATAACCACCTTGAGCCAGAGTGAAAAGAATAGAAACAAACAATAAAAAGAAATGGAAGAAGAAATAGACAAGTACAACTAGCAGAGGAAGTAAGATCATAATAATGAATAGGACGTGTTTTATTTTCTTTTTCTCTTGCTACTAACTTGATCCAAGTTTGAACTGCTCTTTTTTACTCCTGGCTCAATAGTTTCCGGACGATTTTGCAGTTCACCACCTAGTTCCTATTTATATGCTAATGTATATACTTGTTGGTAAATTGCAAAGAAGTTTGGAAATTATCTTTCTCATATTTCTCTGCTACTTTTAGAAAGTAGTATCAATACTCTAGGGCCTAATTTCTTGATTTGGCCTTTAAAATTATTACTCCTTTGCAACTTGTTTCTCCAAATAAAACTCCTTTCTACAGGAAGCGTTATGTCCTATAACAGTCTTTACTTCTCCCCAATTTTATATCTTAACTCATAGTTGCTATGTCCCACTAAAAGACTGTTCTGGAAATATTTTCTTGATATGTCCAAATCCTTCAAAGTTGATCTCAAGTTATTTCATCTCAGAAAAAGTCACATTCTTTTAAATATTCCTTCAGAGTGTAAAGTGAAGTATAAGTATCATAAGCAGAAGTGATACAAGTGTATATGAGTTAACTCTCAGACTTGATGAAAACTACAGTGGTTTCAGAGGATAAGGGGGTGTGCTGAGAATGGACAGAGAGGTCTTTACTATGGTAGGACAGCACTGAAAGTTTTATGTGGATGTGGAGAATTTTACACACATGTAGAGATATTAAGCTATACTCTTGATACTCTTAAGTATGGAGGTCAATGATTAGTCAATAAAAAAACAGAAATAAAAACTAAAAATATCTTAATTTTTAGGATTTTTCCATTTTTAATTTTTAGTTATTTACTATAATTAAAATTGCAAGATATTTTTCTTGGAAAGGCAATTGTTTTCATTTTATATTTTCATTTTCATTTCCACTTCCTACTCTTTTACCATCAGCTGTTAGTGTATATTTACAAAACTTCATTAAGAGCAGAATTTAATTTTGGTTTACTTGGAAACAAAGGTAATAAATGCCATGGTCAGGTAATGTTGGGATTCCTGAGGAACTGGAGAATGAAGGAGATGTGCTGCATCACCATAAGACCTTGGTAAGTAGATAAATAGACTAAACTTTGATCTCAAGAAAATATTGAACTGGAATGATTGTACAATAGGTAGGTGCTTGCCTTACATGTGGTCAACCGGGATTGGATCTCTGGTATCCCATAGGGTCCTGTGAGCAACAAGTGGCATAATTTCTGAGTACAAAACCCTGAGCATCACCAAGTATGGGCCAACAAACAAGACAAAACAAATTAAGTGGAATCAGACCTTTCCCATAAGTCCTGCTGGGTACACTTGCACACCTAGGACACAGTGACTGGAAACTTTTACAGAATACAATTATTATGTTATTTGTGCCTACTTATAGATCTTGGATAATAATGTCTTTGGGCAAGTGCATACCAGGCAGTGCCCAAGGCTTACCTCTGGATCTGCACTCAGGGGTCACTCCTCGCATGACGTGGGATACCATATGGAGACCTGGGGATGGAACTCAGGTTAGCTGTATGCAAGACAAGCACCCAACTTGCTGTATTATTTCTTCAAACAATGTCTTAACCTTCACTTTATATATCCTTCATGTTTTTGTTTATGAATTTTTCTTCCCACTTGTATGTGGCTATAGTTAGTACTTGGATATTCCAAAGCAAAACTTACATATTATAGCTGCTCAAAAAAATGTTTCATATATAATATGTAAAACAATAGTTGTTTTATTGATAAAGTGGAGATAATTGTTTTATTTCAAATAAAGCTTGGCTCTTAAAGTTAAAATAAAGCATGTAGAAGACAAAAGTCATAAAGTATGCAAAGCTAATGTTTCAAAAAGATTATTGACCAACTCTTTAAATAGTGAATTATTTTGCATCTCAGTGACGAATTTCTACTTTTAATGTTTTTAAAAATATAAACATAGCCTCTAGCATTTCTTTCTGTCTTCATCCCAGAATCAATGACCAAGAATATCCACTGTATTAATTGCTCCACTTAATTTATAGGCCATTTCATGGCTTACAGTCTAATTAAAATCTTACAAACAGTTATATATTTTCTCCAAGAATTACTGTAGTCTTTTACAAACTGATATACAAGTGCAGAACAGTGAAGAACAGTCTATAGTTTTCACTATGTGAAGTACATTCATTCCATCAGCATCTATTGGCAGTATAATATTTACCAATATTAGACAAAACTCAGAGGTATCTTGATGAAGTCTGAAGTCTAGGAGAGTAGAAATATTGATAAGTGAGTCGATTTAAATCAATTGTGTAATCCCTTGGACTTTCCAGTATACAAAAACATTTCAAGATCATGCCTGAACTGACAATAGCCTTTATTCTGATCATTCTGTTGACACTGGAGACCTGAGTGGGAGAAGAAAACTAAAGGACAAGCACATAAAGTATATTTTTAGAAGGACATCACATCACATCTCTGCCTCTCTTTTCTTCCTTTGTAAGCTAATGGCAGTATTATGTTGCAAATTGAACAATTAGTTTTACTCTCCTTTAATACACGAACCAGATTAAATTGTCTTAAATTTGATAAATAAAAATGGAAAATACAAATAAATAAAAGAAAATTTAAAACTTGAATATGCTACAGATTAAATGTAAGATACTTTAAAATTTATTTTTGGTTTGAGCCATATTCAGTGGTGCTCAGGGCTTACTCCTGGTTCTGAGCTCAGGAATCACTCTTGGCAGTGTTCAGGGGACCGTATGGGGTTCTGGGAATTGAACCCAGGTCAGCTGCATGCAAGGCAAGTACCCTGCACATCTAAGTACTATTTAAATATTTTGGGTAAGGCTATTCCTTCAGGACGATATTAATTTATATCCAGAATTCTAGAGTGAGAAAAGTAAAATATCAAATGATTTTTTAAATTGCTAAATATTTTCCTCTCAATATAAAACCAAAATATGGTTTATGTGCCAAAGAGAATCTGTTTCCTTCAGAGTATCTCACAAAAGAACTACTTTTACTGTTTATCAAAATGATAATGAGCATTCTACAAGGTATGGGATAATCAATTATGACTTATAATAAATGTTCACATTTTTCATGTTTTTCATATTTTTCCTCATGTATATTTTACTTGTAAACTGAAATAGCAAAGCAGGTAAGGGACTTACCTTACAGGAGTTCTACCTAGATTTAAACCCTGGTACCACACATAATCCTCTGGGCATCACCAGGAGTGGTCCCTCACCACAGAATGATCTCTCAAACACTCTTGTTGTGACCCCCCCACCAAAAAAAGAAACCAAACCAAAAAACGAAAATATGAAACAAAAACACAAAACAAACACAAAACATCAAAATTGAAAAACTACCCTTCCTTCCCCCAGGTCCCCCCCTCACCTTCATCAAAACAACAGCAACAAAATATTAATAGACTCATAAAAGTGTAGGCTCCTCTGAAAGACATTTCTTTAACTCATCAATAAACAGACTAGAAAGTAAATTTGATTTCCCAGGTTACTAACATTATAAATGATAACACAAGTAACACATTTAGAATTGGGAATTTAGAAATGCTGTAGGAGAAATATGAACACAGAAAATATGAGTACAAAAATAATTACATTAAAAAATAATAATCACTGAACAGCTTTGAGCTATTGATGACTCATTACTCGACAACTTCAAATTAATGATTAATTACATACCCTTAGGTGACTGATTCAAATGAGCTGTATGATGAACAGTGTTAATGCCTACTAAAATATATTTTAAAGTTAAATAAAAATATAGTCTCACTGTTTCAGTGATTAAAAATTGTAAACCTGGCTCTATTCCAAAATAAAGTTTAAATGCAATGTCTTTTGCTATGCATGCATTTTCAATAAGGATGAAAAACATATGGCGTTCTCTGCTGTCTCTATATCCAAATTCTATACTTCTCATCATCTTCCTACCTTCCACCCAGTATATGAGGATTAATGAATATGGATGCAAATGACTCACTTCTTTTTTTTTTCTATAGATTTGGTTAAAGCATAACATAATGGCTCACAAGGGCAAAATGGTATAATTTTCATGGCAGACTTACATAATTAACATAGTGAAACACAGGAGATCAATGCATAAAATAAATACTAAAAATTTCCATTCTAAACTCTCTGCTTCTCTAATCTGCCCCATTTATCATTTTTCTTTTTCCCATATTATACTCACCAGTGATTAAAGTTTCAATACCATACTTTCTACCTAAAAGTTAGATATTTTTCCTTGTGCCCTAATAAACTCAAAATCTATCCATCATTTTTTAAGTTATGCTAATTCATAAAATATCTAAAAACTCGGGTTTGATTCTATTCGATAAAGATACTGGTATCACTATATCTGGTTTCAAGTTCTGATTTCAGCACTAACTTGTATTTTACATTGAGTGTCAGTTCTATGTCCTAAATTTCAGATTTTTATGCTTATAGGAGCATTCTTTAATTGTGCAACAAACAGGTCAGGTTTCAATACAGACTCTAGGAACAATGCCTCTAAATTCAAACAGTCCCACCTAATAACTGGGTGTAGTCTGCCACATCTCACAATGCTTAACTCAGAGTCAAAATTTATTTCATCATATATGGGACACTCACAGGATCCAACCATTTTGACTCAAGAATGTTTAGAAAATATGAGAAAAAAAGTCATTTGCCACAAGGGAAATGGTGTGTAGTGGTGTGGGGAAAGGGTGAAGGTTGGAAAGCTTTTAAGTGATATTTCCAAAGAGTAAAAGCACATATATCTTAAATCCTAAATGCCCAGCAAGGCAGCAGCCTTGACCTTCCATGTGTAGCAACCCGGTCAGTCTATAGCAATGAGGAACCAGGCTGGATTCTGTATACGTAGCTGACCTTGCTCCAGCTATTCCCAGTACCTCTGAGGGGTCAGTTCGCCAGCTCAAGGTCACTTGACTAAAGTAGCAGTCACTATTTGAACCTGGTAGAT